>NC_091462.1:20120401-20332901 GCF_027789765.1 Dendropsophus ebraccatus | reverse complement strand
CTGTCGGGGATAAGACGCGTCATCCCCGGCAGCCGCGCAGCAGCCGGGGAAGACGGAGCCGGACTCTTGTGACCGCAAGCAAAACAATGCTTGCAGTCACAAGAGTGATTGATCGGGAGGGCCTCGCAGGGCGGGCTACGCCACTGCACCTATATAAACGTAAAATGTAGTATATAGTGGGATAAAAAAATATATCTACATATATACTGTACATATATATATATATATACAGTATTTGCATGTATAATAAGAGTATATATATATATATATATATATATATATATATAATTATATATATACAGTATATCTATTATATACACACAGTAAATGTTATAGTGTTTACTAAGTATGTAATAGAATAAAAGTATACATATATACATGGAGATAAATATATACACCTATCATATAGGCACGCATTACAAAATAATAATAGAATAAAAGGATATATACATGTGTAAATAAATACACACACAAAGATCAAAAGCAGATTTTTTCCAATGAATCCTCCCAGTGTTACGTGTCGCAGTGGTTGGGAGACCAACAATGGACTGGAGTGCCAGCAGCATAGAGGTGTACTGTAAGGATGGATGGTCAGATTATAGGGATGGTGCATAGTGATCTGTTCTGTACTGAGAGGGAATTGGACGTCACACACCAAGCACCCAACATTGTCTACACCATCAGAAGACACTTGTACAGCACTGGGAGTGTCCCGGGAGCCACACAACAATGCCAGGCCACCGTTCTGCATTTGATTAAGTTGAAGAAGTTGGATGCAGCCCTCGGGAGACCTGGAAAACATGGGTACAGTCTATGGGCTATGGTTGTATCTATGTTTTCCAAGAAGCCCAGGAAGGGCTGCATCCAACTTCTTCAGCCACCAGTAATGAAATTTCCCACGCTCGAGAGTGCTCAAGGTTCTCTCATCTCTAATTATTAAAAATAACCGTTAGCATGCCAAGGTGTTAGTGTGTGTATGTCTATGCAGGGCACATACTCAATACTCAATCATTTTATGGTTCAAATAATTTTTTATTCCAATTTTTATCATTTTCATGCTATTAACATGTCTACCGTATCCATCCTGTGACTTCCATCATTCCATGACTTTTCCTTCTTGATGTTGCACTTTCAATGTTCCGTAGTGTGTGTATATATACACACTATATATATATATATATATATATATATATATATATATATTTATTTCTGATTGCAATCTAGTGACCACAAAAAGAGAGGTTTGCTATAGTTTGAAGAGAATGAGACAGAACTGCAATACTGCATGCAACCTGATGTCTGGTGTGGTGCTGTTTATAAACCAGAGCTATGCTAATCCTGATAAACCTCTTTACAGATTACCTGTCACTCTTACCGTGATCAGTGGGATTCTGGGTACAGAGGACCCCCCCCCACACACACACAGGTGGCATCTCTCAGCTGCCCTCTGTGCCTATGTCTCTGCACGGAGAGCAGCAAAAACACTGTACCCAGAAAGTCCATAGACCCCATACACTTCTCACCCCCCAAGCCTTTGCCTCCTTCTGTATAGACATCCGTGTTCATCCGTGAAAAACACGGATCTCATTGATTTCTATGGGGAATCCTTTCCGTGCATCCGTTCCGAGTAATGACATGTCCTATTTTTTAACGGAACGGATCACGGATCCGTGAAATCACGGAACATCTGAATAGCCCAATAGAAAGCAATGGGCTGTAAAATTGTCCGTGCACACGGATCCATGAGCACGGACAACTTTCCGGAACGTGTGAATGCAGCCTTACTCCCAATGTTTTATCCTCACCTTTTAATTCATTACTTAAAGCAGTACTCCACTCAAACATAACTTTTAATACATTGCTGCCCATCGTGAGACTAACAATTACTTCCATACTGGTTATTATCTATTCAGTCTCCTTCCCCCAGTTCTGAGCTGCTGCATTCTGCTGAAGACAAAAAAAAAAAAAGTCTATGAGCTTTTCTCTCTGTCTCTCCCTCTTTCCCCCTCCCTTCTGAGTCAGAATATGTAAACAAGTTGCTGACTGGCTTTATCTGCAACTTCCTAGCTTCTTGGTAATGCTGGGAGGGTTAATCTAGGTCAAGTTGCTGATGAAGTCTGTGATTAACCCTCCCGGAATTACAAAGAAGCTACAATGTTGCAGATAAAGTCAGTTAGGGAATTGTTTACATCAACCGTCTCAGAAGGGAGGGAGGAGCAGGAGAGGAGAGAAAGGCTTATACTCAGTTATTTGTGTTTCAGCAGAAAGCAGGGGGAAGGAGACTGAATAGATAATTTCTAAATCTCTTCTATTGAAAAGTCTCCAGTCTTCCATTACTTATCAGATGCTGTATGTCCTGCAAGAAGTGGTGTATTCTTTCTAGTCTAATAAAGTGCTCACTGCCTCCACCTCTGTCCATGTCAGGAACTGTCCAGAGCAGGAGAGGTTTCCTATGGGAATTTGCTGCTGCTCTGGACAGTTCCTGACATGGACAGAGGTGGCTGCAGAGAGCACTTTCAAATCAACTAGTGCTAGAGTGTCAGAGATTTGTAATTTACTTCTATTAAAAAAAAATCTCACATCTTCTAGTACTTATCAGCTGCTGTATGACCTGCATGAAGTGTTTTTTTTCTCTTTCCAGTCTGGAGAGCAGGAGAGGTTTTCTGTTTCAATATATTTATGAGCAGGAGAGGTTTTCTATGGGGATTTGCTGCTGCTCTGGACAGTTCCTGACATGGACAGAGGTGGCAGCAGAGAGCACTGTGTCAGACTGGAAAGAATACACCACTACCTGCAGGACATACAGCAGCTGATAAGTTCTGGAAGACTTAAAGGGGTGCTCCAGCATGGGGGCACTTTTTTTGGGGACCGGGGAGGAGGTGGCTGAAATAAAAGACGTCCACTTACCTCCCCGGTTCCAGCGGCGGGTCCCGCATCACGGCACTCCGGTGCCCGGTTCCCGGCTGCTTCCGGGGGTCTGACGCCGCCCAAGACGCTACGTCTCAGGGCCGCTCAGCCACTCAGTGAAGAAGGTGGGATCCGTTTGAAGTCCGCTCGGATCCCGCCTCCTTCACTGAGTGGCTGAGCGGCCCTGAGACGTAGCGTCTCGGGCGGCGTCAGACACCCGGAAGCAGCCGGGAACCGCCGCTGGAACCGGGGAGGAGGTGGCTGAAATAAAAGACGTCCACTTACCTCCCCCGTTCCAGCGGCGGTCCCCCCAAAAAAGTGCCCCCACGCTGGAACACCCCTTTAAAACTTGTCCTCAGTTTGGGTGGGGTTTTGCAGCTTAGAGAACAAGAGAGGCGCTATTTTAAAGTGGTTGTTCTTTCAAATTAACTGGTGATGGAAAGTGTCAGAGATTTATAATTTACTTCTATTAAAAAATGTCACAACTTCCAGTACTTATCAGCTGCTGTATGACCTGGAGAAACTGTTTTATTCTTTCAAGTGAAGATAGCAGGAGAGGTTTTCTATGGGAATTTGCCGTTGCTGCTCTGGACAGTTCCTGACATGGACAGAGGTGGCAGCAGAGAGCAGTGTGTCAGACTGGAAAGAATATACCACTTCCTGCAGGACATACAGCAGCTGATAAGTAATGGAAGACTTGAGATTTTTAAATACACAAATGTATGGATCAGAGGCTACATGTCTGTGCTAAGCTGTTAGTATAGAATTATCTTCTTAGGATATCTTCGTAATGGTATTTCCACCACAGGTGTTTTTTTTCCTCTTCCCATTATATTGTGTGGCCACCATGCCTATACTAGAGATGAGCGGACTTTTCGGATTTCTGGTTCGTGAGAACCAGAACGATCGGTGTCATATTCCCGCTGTCTGCTCGCTCCGTGCAGCGGGTGGATACCTCCTAAGGAACGCCTGAAAAACTGGGATACGGCCATTGGCATTGTCACGGAGCGAGCAGACAGCGGGAATACGTCGCCGATCGTTCTGGTTCTCACGAACAAGAAATCCATAAGTCCGCTCATCTCTAGCCTATACATCCAGAATTGCTGGTGTCAGCGTTAGCTTCAACTATAGACACAGTAGACCTATAGGTGGCCCTAAAGGAAAGCTCCGATCAAAGATCATTAAAAAAAATCACTTGAAGTAATCACTGAGCTGTAACTATAATACATATTATTGTGGGACAAACCCTTTAAGTGGACAGTGCATACCGTGTCTGGAGAAATATACAGCACAGGGAACCATGTGAAAAAAAAAGAAAATGCTGTGTCCATATAGCATAGAAGCAGTAGGGAGTTTTAGCTTTCGTTCCTGGATGCAGTTGTGGTGTAACCCCGACACCTCTGCCTAATGAAATAATGATCATCTATATCACAGGTGTCAAACTCTCTGCCCTCCAGCTATTGCAAAACTACAATTTCCATAATTTATATAAATGATTTAAATCAAATATTTTGAATTGTTATCCTGTTCTGATCCTGAGTTACATCCTGTATTATACTCCAGAGCTGCACTCACTATTTTGCTGATGGGGTCGCTGTGTACATACATTACATTACTTATCCTGTACTGATCCTGAGTTACATGCTGTATTATACTCCAGAGCTGCACTCACTATTCTGCTGGTGGGGTCACTGTGTACATACATTACATTACTGATCCTGAGTTACATCCTGTATTATACTGCAGAGCAGCACTCACTATTCTGCTGGTGAGGTCACTGTACATACATTACATTACTGATCCTGTACTGATCCTGAGTTACAGCCTGTATTATACTCCAGAGCTGCACTCACTATTCTGCTGGTGGGGTCACTGTGTACATACATTACATTACTGATCCTATATTATACTCCAGAGCTGCACTCACTATTCTGCTGGTGGGGTCACTGTGTACATACATTACATTACTGATCCTATATTATACTCCAGAGCTGCACTCACTATTCTGCTGGTTAGATCACTGTGTACATACATTACATTACTTATCCTGTACTGATCCTGAGTTACATGATGTATTATACTCCAGAGCTGCGCTCACTATTCTGCTGGTTGGGTCACTGTGTACATACATGACATTACTGACCCTGGGTAACATCCTATATTATACCCCAGAGCTGCACTCACTATTCTGCTGGTGGGGTCACTGTGTACATACATTACATTACTGATCCTATATTATACTCCAGAGCTGCACTCACTATTCTGCTGGTGGGGTCACTGTGTACATACATTACATTACTGATCCTATATTATACTCCAGAGCTGCACTCACTATTCTACTGGTGGGGTCACTGTGTACATACATTACATTACTGATCCTATATTATACTCCAGAGCTGCACTCACTATTCTGCTGGTGGGGTCACTGTGTACATACATTACATTACTGATCCTATATTATACTCCAGAGCTGCACTCACTATTCTGCTGGTGGGGTCACTGTGTACATACATTACATTACTGATCCTATATTATA
Organism: Dendropsophus ebraccatus; assembly: GCF_027789765.1. Taxonomy (NCBI): domain Eukaryota; kingdom Metazoa; phylum Chordata; class Amphibia; order Anura; family Hylidae; genus Dendropsophus; species Dendropsophus ebraccatus. The sequence goes on along the minus strand of NC_091462.1, from coordinate 20,327,458 downwards.
CTCCAGAGCTGCACTCACTATTCTGCTGGTGGGGTCACTGTGTACATACATGACGTTACTGATCCTGTATTATAATATGATGGTAGAAATAGAATGTAGACTTGGTCTCTGTGTAATCCCCTGCTTGGGCGTTGGACTCATGTGGAATAATCTTAGTATTGACAGGAATCCTCTAGAAGGTTGTAAACAGCAAACACATGCAACCTCCAGAGATCTCCTTACAAGTTCCCTCTAAACTTCTTCATGGGGTATGAGGAAACGTGCGGCGGCCGGCGGAGGAACTGGTTATAAAACCTGCTGAGAAATGTAAGTCAGTAACGTCTGTGGAAAGTGAAAGCCGATGTGCGAGCGGATGACAAAAGACATTACCATTCCGCCCAAAGGTCGTATCTGTAGAGGTCGTCCGTCACCCAGGACCACCGAATCCGCGTGAGGAAATTACCTACTGATGGGAAAACAAAGCTGAATGTTAATAGAAACCCCCCCAGGGCTGAAGGGTTAATACAGCAGGCAGCGAAAAATGTCACCGGATATAGATTGTTGTCATTAGGGGAAATTAATTGGATTGAAAACTGGAAAAGGGAGGAAAGAATGAAGAACAATGGTGGAGTGAGAAGGTGGGGAGGTAGCGTCTAAAAAAAGCAGGTGTAGCCTATAGAGATCAATGCTGGACAGAATGGAGACGGCTGCTTTGTCATATCTGACCAGAGGGATGAGCGCCCACTCAGATCATGTGATCAGTCGCACTGTATGTGGAGGTAATTCAGCCTGTTAAAGGGGTTGTTATTCAATTTATTTTTTATTTTTATTCACCTCGATCCAGATTTACTTTGTAAATTCCAGATTTAGATTTGTAATTTACTTGTATTAAAAATTTTCCAGTTTTCCACTACTTATCAGCTGCTGGATGTCCTGCAGGAAGTGGTGTATTCTTTCCAGTCTGACACACTGCTCTCTGCTGCCACCTCTTTCCATGTCAGGAACTGTCCAGAGCAGTAGCAAATCCCCATAGAAAACGTCTCCTGCTCTACTCTGGAAAGAATACACCACTTCCTGCAGGTCATACAGCATCTGATAAGTACTGGAAGACTTGAGATTTTTTAATAGAAGTAAATTACAAATCTATGACACTCTGACACTCAGCGCCAATTGATTTGAAAGAACAACCCCTTTAAAATAGAGCACACTTTCTTGCAAAAAAAATAGCTCCACCCTGTCCTCAGGTTGTGTGTGGTATTACAGTTAAGCTCCATTCAATTCAATTAAACTGAGCTGCAAAACCCCACGCCCAATCTGAGGACAAGAGTTGTGCTGATTCTGGAAAAAGCAGCCATGTATATCTAAGCCTGGATAACTCATTAAAAGCGAATGTGCCAGCAAATAAGATGGTGGGAGTTTTTCCTACTTACTGATCGGTACTGTCATGCCGAAGTTTTTTTCCCAGAGGACGCCTGGTCTCTACAGGGTTAAGAAGTAAATCCTTATAGCGCTAAAACACTGGATTCTGTCACCCTCCCTATACTGACAATTTCACAATGTTCTAAGCCCTACTCGGTCAGCTCTCCCTCCCTACACTGACTAACTACTACTGTGAACATTGCTGCCTTACTAAATTCAGATGCTGTCCCTGCTCGTGTCACTCTCCCTACTGAACAGCACAAGAATCAGGAAAGACTGTGAGAAAATTCTCCTCAGCGTTGTGTTTTTATAGCATGTAAGTAACGTATGTTAAGGCGCTCATTGTACAGCCAATCACAGTAATGCCAGTAGCGAACATGGCTACTTCATTACCTGAGGTGCCCTTCCTACCCCACAACCCAATTGGCTCTTTCAAATTAGTGGGAGGAAACTTATGTAGTTTGGTACATTGCAAGATAAACATTCGCATGTTCGATAGTTAAAACCATTCTGATCATCGAGCGGATTGTTGGTGATCGGCGAACACGAACAGTTAGCGTCATTACGAATTACATTACGTCATTACATTTACAAACATGTTCGCTCATCACTAGTCATTATCAGGCAAACATTGCCCCATGTGAACAGCTCATAAGGAGCCGACAGTGATCAATTTAAAGGGCTGCACCAATGATCCGGCGATCTTCAAACAATTATCAAACATGGTGTAAAGTGAAACTGGCCCAGTTGCCCCTAGCAACCAATCAGATTCCACCTTTTATTCTTTACAGACTCTTTGGAAAATGAAAGGTGCAATCTGATTGGTTGCTACGGGCGAATGAGCCAGTTTCACTTTACACCATGTTTGATATATCTTCCCCAATATTTTCAAGGCTGTAGTCGTAGTCAGCCGAAAAAGAGAATGACAATTATTTTTATGTTTGTAAAATTAATGGGGGAGATTTATCAAGCCAACGCAGGACATTCCTACTGTAAGACTGCTTGATGACTTTTCCCCCCAATATGTAAGTGTGTCCACTAATGGCTGTTTTACTATTGAGTTGTGTTTATTTTGATGCTTGGGGCTACAACACATAAAACGCGTTGAGTATAGAGATGAGCGAACCTGGAGCATGCTCGAGTCCATCTGAACCCAAACTTTCGGCACTTGATTAGCGGTGGCTGCTGAACTTGGATAAAGCCCTAAGGCTATGTGGAAATCATGGATATAGTCATTGGCTGTATCCATGTTTTCCAGACAACCTTAGAGCTTTATCCAAGTTCAGCAGCCACCGCTAATCAAATACCGAACGTTCGGGTTTGGATCGACTCGAACCCGGTTCGCTTATCTCTAGTTGAGTAGTATCGTGGAGTATAGAAAATCAGCAACATTCCCAGAAAAGGTTTGGAAATTTTTAGACTATGAAGCGACAGAACAGCAGTCAGCTACATCATATGAGAAGGAGGACCGCCATTGGGAGATGTATTTTTTGTTAAAGGGAACCATCAGCGCTTTCATGCCGTCCGAACCATTCATTCGCGTGGTTTCTGAATAGTTAGACTGTCTATATGTCAGTCATAACTAAGACATCTCCTCTATTAGCTTAAACATAGAGCGGCCTCAGTACTGATCAATCGATGGGATGCCCAGAGATTTCAATAGGCGATTTGCAAAGAATGAACCCATTGAGCTATAGATTCTATGAGACCGGTGAAGTGGTACGGTTGGATCGGGCACCAAGATGTCAGTAAGTTTCGGCCTCCATGGATGGGACTTGTTTCTCCATTACGTCCCACAGATGATCGATTGGATTGAGATTTTCCTCATTCCTGGACAATGTTTGCAGTGTGGCCCAAGGGGCATTATCGCTGCCATTAGGGGGTCCTGCTGCCATGAAGGGGAGGACTTAGTGTGTACAATGGTTAGGTAGGTGTCACAGTAACATCCACATGATGCCAGGACACAAGGTCTCCAGCAGAACATTGCCCATCACACTGCTCCGCCATCTTGTCTTCTTCCCATAGTGCATCCTGGTGGCATCTCTTCCCCAGGTAAGGGACACAACACACCTGGCCATCCACAGTGGAATCCCTATCATCGGACTAGGCACCTTCTTTTATTGCTCCATGCTCCAAATATAATGTTCATTAAAGTCCCATGGAAGTACAAAAAATTGCAGACAGGCTGGTGGGGCAGGAAAATAAAAAACAACTGAACTCACCCGTCCTGTTCACATAGGCTGGTGACTTGCAGCTCTGCTAGCTGCAACATCCCGTCCCCCGCCTGATTGCCTGCCCAGCCAATCAGTGACTGGGGTGGGATACCGCCCTAGTCACTGACTGGCTAAGTGGGTGATTGCTCAGCTGGGCCGTGAAGTTTCAGCTGGAGAAGCTGAGTATGTGACGTACCCAGATTCCAGCTGAAGATGACGGCCGGCTGATGTGAACAGGACCCTGGAGCGGCGCCTCAGAGGCATAAGGGTGGATGAGTTCTGTTGTTTATCATTTTCCTGCCCCCCCCCGTAGTTTTTGTACTTCCATGGGGAGAGATCACTGTGGCTACACAGCCCCATACACAGAAAGATGTGATGCCCTCTATGCAGAGATATGTACAACTCAACCACACTCGGGATCGTCCAAACCTGAGCATTCGGCATTTGATTACCGGTGGCTGGAGAAGTTGGATGCTGCCCTAAGGCTGCCTGGAAAATATGGATACAGACACAGGCCATATCCATGTTTTCCAGGACTCCCTAGGGCTGCATCCAACTTCACGGGTAATCAAATGCCGAACAATCAGACTTGAGCGTGCTCATTAGTCCATTTTGCACCAACGACCCTTTAAAGTGAAATTTGATATTTTTAGATTTTCCAATGCATTTTTATGTTTTTTTATTTTTATTTTACCCATTTAACAGAAATCGGCTGTCAGATTGTATTCTCGGTTTGTCAATCAGTTTAATCTCTACATCAGTGAATGACTGTCAATTAAAAAAAAAAAAAATAAAAAAAAATATATATATATATATATATATATATATATATCACTCATCATACTAATCCCTGCAGCTTCTGTGTGCTTTGATGGTCTCCACTGGGTTCCAGCAATGACATGGTACAACGGCAAGTCTTCACCGGACGCCACATGAACAGAGACTGGCAGGGGACCAGGGAAGTGTGAGCATCGGAGCAGCAAGGTTTTTTTTTTTTTTTCTTTTACCCATGAATCTTTCTTTCCAAAAAAAAAACTCATCATCCATTTAATCCGGGGCGTCCTCCAGCTGTTACAATTCCCATCATACCTGGATGGACAGCTAAAGCTTTGTGGTTTGACGCCCCTGTTCTAATCCATTCATAGTTATGGCCATTCTGGTTTAAGAAACCCAAATAGCGCCCCCTTGGCTTTGTATTCATTAGAGAGTAGCAGATTAATTTCCCAGCTTTCTCTTGTTTTAAAAAACCAAGGAGAACTCTGGCAATAAAAAAAAATAATAAAATTGTGGTTTACTTTTATTTAAAAATCTCCAGTCTTCTGGTACTTATCAGCTGCTGTATGTCCTGCTGGAAGTGGTGTATTCTTTCCAGTCAGACACAGTGCTCTCTGCTGCCACATCTGTCCATGTCAGGAACTGTCAAGAGCAGCAGCAAATCCCCATAGAGAACCTCTCCTAATACTATGGACTCCACACTACAGCTAAACTGCCAGCACACTGCTATTCCAGCTTTAGCCCTGTCTGATACATTACCTAACAACTAGGCTTTCCCAAGGCAGCTTGTTCTAGCAACCAATGATTCTCCGGTCTTCTGCCCAAGATAGAATTGTCACTATACTTAGGGCACAAAGGAGAGGGATACAAAAGCCTAGCTAATTCTCTTACTTTCAATTTTTTTTTTTTTCGTGGTGGTGGTGGTGGTGTGAACCTTCTGTACCCAACCCCCATAGTGGTGGATCATAGCCACATTGCATCGCTGAACATTAAAGTGACTGTACCACCAGGCCCAGGCTGAAGCACTGGAGGCGGGCCGACCCACCCCCAGTGGGAATAAACCCCAGTCCCTCCATGAGAATCAATGGAGCCCTATCATAGAGGGGCGGGGATTTCCTCCCACTAAGGGTGGGTCGGCCATCTCCAGTGCTTCAGCCTGGGCCTGGTGGTACAGTCACTTTAAGCATAAAAAGTTAATACCTCGAGCATAGTATACATTGTACAGCATTTGATTACCAGTGGCTGAAGATGACGGATGCACAAGGATAAAGCCTTTGGCCTATAGCTGTATCCATGTTTCCCAGGACTCCCTAGGGCTGCATCCAACCTCTTCAGCCGCGGGCAGGGGCGTTGCTAGGGTCCTAAAACATCCGGGGCCCGGGCTCTCTGAGTTTCTCTCCCCCATGCTTTTCTCCCCTGTTTCTCCCCCCCATCCTTTCTCCCCCTCTTTCTCTCCCCCATGCTTTTCTCCCGTTTTTTCCCCCATCCTTTCTCCCCTCTCTCTCCCCCATGCTTTTCTCCCCCTCTTTCTCTCCCCCATGCTTTTCTCCCCCTCTTTCTCTCCCCCATGCTTTTCTCCCCCTCTTTCTCTCCCCCATGCTTTCTCCCCTGTTTCTCTCCCCCATGGTTATCTCTTTTGTTTCTCTCCTCTGTTACTTTCTCCCCTCTTTCTCTCCCCTATGCTTTTCTCCCGTTTCTCTCCCCTCTTTCTCTCCCCCATGCTTTTCTCCCCTCTTTCTCTCCCCCATGCTTTTCTCCCCTCTTTCTCTCCCCCATGCTTTTCTCCCGTTTCTCTCCCCTCTTTCTCTCCCCCATCCTTTCTCCCCTCTTTCTCTCCCCCATGCTTTTCTCCCCTCTTTCTCTCCCCCATGCTTTTCTCCCCTCTTTCTCTCCCCCATGCTTTTCTCCCCTCTTTCTCTCCCCCATGCTTTTCTCCCCCGTTTCTCTCCCCCATGCTTTACTCCCCCGTTTCTCTCCCCCATGCTTTTCTCCCCCTCTTTCTCTCCCCCATGCTTTCTCCCCCTCTTTCTCTCCCCCATTTTTCTCTCCCACATGCTTTTCTCCCGTTTCTCTCCCCCATTTTTCTCTCCCGCCTGCTTTCTCCCCTGTTTCTCTCCCCCATGGTTATCTCTTTTGTTTCTCTCCTCTGTTACTTTCTCCCCTCTTTCTCTCCCCTATGCTTTTCTCCCGTTTCTCTCCCCTCTTTCTCTCCCCCATCCTTTCTCCCCCTCTTTCTCTCCCCCATGCTTTTCTCCCCCCGTTTCTCTCCCCCATGCTTTACTCCCCCCGTTTCTCTCCCCCATGCTTTACTCCCCCCGTTTCTCTCCCCCATGCTTTACTCCCCCCGTTTCTCTCCCCTATGCTTTTCTCCCGTTTCTCTCCCCTCTTTCTCTCCCCCATCCTTTCTCCCCCTCTTTCTCTCCCCCATGCTTTACTCCCCCCGTTTCTCTCCCCCATGCTTTACTCCCCCCGTTTCTCTCCCCCATGCTTTACTCCCCCCGTTTCTCTCCCCCATTTTTCTCTCCCACATGCTTTTCTCCCGTTTCTCTCCCCCATTTTTCTCTCCCGCCTGCTTTCTCCCCTGTTTCTCTCCCCCATGGTTATCTCTTTTGTTTCTCTCCCCTCTTTCTCTCCCCCATCCTTTCTCCCCCTCTTTCTCTCCCCCATGCTTTTCTCCCCCCGTTTCTCTCCCCCATGCTTTACTCCCCCCGTTTCTCTCCCCCATGCTTTACTCCCCCCGTTTCTCTCCCCCATGCTTTTCTCCCGTTTCTCTCCCCTCTTTCTCTCCCCCATCCTTTCTCCCCCTCTTTCTCTCCCCCATGCTTTACTCCCCCCGTTTCTCTCCCCCATGCTTTACTCCCCCCGTTTCTCTCCCCCATGCTTTACTCCCCCCGTTTCTCTCCCCCATGCTTTACTCCCCCCGTTTCTCTCCCCCATGCTTTACTCCCCCCGTTTCTCTCCCCCATGCTTTACTCCCCCCGTTTCTCTCCCCCATGCTTTACTCCCCCCGTTTCTCTCCCCCATGCTTTACTCCCCCCGTTTCTCTCCCCCATGCTTTACTCCCCCCGTTTCTCTCCCCCATGCTTTACTCCCCCCGTTTCTCTCCCCCATGCTTTACTCCCCCCGTTTCTCTCCCCCATGCTTTACTCCCCCCGTTTCTCTCCCCCATGCTTTACTCCCCCCGTTTCTCTCCCCCATGCTTTACTCCCCCCGTTTCTCTCCCCCATGCTTTACTCCCCCCGTTTCTCTCCCCCATGCTTTACTCCCCCCGTTTCTCTCCCCCATGCTTTACTCCCCCCGTTTCTCTCCCCCATGCTTTACTCCCCCCGTTTCTCTCCCCCATGCTTTACTCCCCCCGTTTCTCTCCCCCATGCTTTACTCCCCCCGTTTCTCTCCCCCATGCTTTACTCCCCCCGTTTCTCTCCCCCATGCTTTACTCCCCCCGTTTCTCTCCCCCATGCTTTACTCCCCCCGTTTCTCTCCCCCATGCTTTACTCCCCCCGTTTCTCTCCCCCATGCTTTACTCCCCCCGTTTCTCTCCCCCATGCTTTACTCCCCCGTTTCTCTCCCCCATGCTTTACTCCCCCGTTTCTCTCCCCCATGCTTTACTCCCCCGTTTCTCTCCTCTGTTACTTTCTCCCCTGTTTCTCTCCCCCATGCTTTTCTCCCCTCTTTCTCTCCCGTATGTCTCTCTCCCCCTGTGCTTCTCGCCCGTTTCTCTCCCCCCGTGCCTGCTCACCTCCTCCTAGATAGTCGCGGCTGCTGCTGTCCGCCTCACCTACCGTAGCTGCTCCTACAATTCATTTAGCTCAGAGCGGGAGCATGGGGCCGCTGCGGTGGGCCGTGGCGCACGCGTTAATTGGATGCGTGCACCACGGCCCACCGCAGCGGCCCCACACTCCCGGTTTCCGCTGATTGGATGGAGGAGCGTGTCCGGGCGCTGCGGGCGGCCAGTAGGTAAGGAGGACAGCAGCAGCTTCAATCTGCGAGCCAGATGCGGCCATCAAAAGAGCCGCATCTGGCTCGCAAGAGCGGGGCAGAAGAGATCCGGGGCAGCAGGCATTTTATTCGGGGCATGAGCCCCGAATAAAACTGCCTAGCGACGCCACTGGCCGCGGGTAATCACATACCCACATGCATAGTTAGGACAAAAACCGAGTGTGCTCAAGGCTCACACACCTCCACTACTCATATATTTGACTTACTTGGGCAGGGTTTGTCCACCCTCGACCACCACTTTTTACAAACTCCCCTTCACTGTGGTTAATGGGTACGAGGGGTTGACCATTCTGGCAGGCAATAGGAGTTCAACCCTTCTAATCCAACACACATCACTAAGGATGAGCAAAACTACAGTAAGTTTGGGTTCACAAAACCCCCGAGTGCTCTGCATTTGTCTCCTGGTGGATGGAGAAGATGAAGGCAACCCTGGGGCTACATCCATCTTCTCCAGCCACCGGGAGTCACATGCAGAGCATTCAGGGTTTTGTGAACCCAAACTTACTGTAGTTTCATTCATCTCTATACATCACCCATGCATGTGATAGTTTTTAACGGACTTGCCAACGTTCTCCAAACACTTAAAGGGGTTGTCCAGTGAAAATCTTTTTCTTTCAAATCAACTGGTGTCAGAAAGTTATATAGATTTGTAATTTACTTCTATTAAAAAATCTCAAGTCTTCTCATACTTATTAGCTACTGTATGTCCTGCAGGAAATGTTTTATTTTTAGTCTGACACAGTGCTCTCTGCTGACATCTCTGGCTGAAACAGGAACTGTCCAGAGCAGGAGAGGTTTATTATGGCCATTTAGCAAAAATTGAGACAGAGTTCCTGTCTCGGCCAGAGATATCAGCAGAGAGCACTGTGTCAGACTGAAAATAAAACAACACTTCCTGCATGACATACTGCAGCTAATAAGTATGGGAAAACTTGGGATTTTTTAATAGAAGTAAATTACAAATCTATCTATCAAAAAAGTGACATGTCACTTCCCCGAGCGGAGAGCGGCGGCAGCGGAGGATCACGCCCCCTCTCATTCACTCACAGCGGAACACTGAGCACGGCGGGACTCTGCCGTATTTGCTCAGTGTGAACATACCCTTAGTGGGCAATGATCCTACCGTACAGGTATAGGGACTTTCGCTGTGTACGGGTCTTTTAAAGGGTTATCCAAGATTAGAAAAAGCACATTTTCTTTTTAGCGCCACCCTTGGTCCTCAGGTTGCGTGCGGTATTACAATTTAGTTCCATTCACTTAATTGGAACTAAGATGCAATACCGCCCTCAAACTGAGGACAAGATTGGCGCTGTTTCTGGTACAAAGGGGCCGTGTTTTTTTTTAAAACCTTAGAAAAATAGATCCCGTCTAAGCGCATCTTATAAGAGACAGAAATAAATGGCTCTCCGGATAGAGTTTCAAGTATGTGACCAGTTTTTTGTTTTAATCGTAAAGTTGGTGCAACATTTTATAAAGAAAATGTCACAACACTGCATGACCTGTAATGCTCACGATATTTACATTAACTGCATACAGAAAACCAGAAAAAAAAAACTCAAAAAACAAAAAGAGGAAAAAAAAAACTTTAAAAAACAAACAAACAAACAAAAAAAAAAACAACAACATTATGGACTGAAACAACTACTCCTATCATACACCCGAGAAGAAAATCAATGAGAGGAAGAGCGCGCGCACTTTACATGAGAGACCGCCGATGTAAAGTACAGAGCAGGAACACTGAGGAGATGGCGCCGTGATTGCTACAAATGATACAACCAAAAACGGAAGAAATCAAAAGGATTATAAGAGAACAGTCACGCACAAACAGCAGTAAAAGCAGGAGCGGTACAAAAAATGGGCAACAAGAACAATCGGGAAAAGTAACACGAAACACACACATCGCTTGACGTAATCTGTAGGGGAGGACAGGTCAGGGCATTGGATGGGGACTGAGGACAGTGTACTCATCACCTACACCAGGAATAGGGCATCTTCTGGCCTCTAGCTGTTGCAAAACTACAATTCCCATCATGCCTGGACAGCCGTTGGCTGTCCAGGCATGATGGGAGTTGTAGTTTTGCAGCAGCTGGTGGGCCTGAGTTTGACACCTGTGACCTATCCTATATATTTGTATATACCTCAACATAGTACAGGCAGACGGGTCACATTGGGGGAGATTTATCAAAGATGGTGTAAAGTGAAACTGGCTCAGTTGCCCCTAGCAACCAATCAGATTCCACTTTTCATTTTCCAAAGAGTCTGTGAGGAATGAAAGGTGGAATCTGATTGGTTGTTAGGGGCAACTGAGCCAGTTTCACTTTACACCATGTTTGATAAATCTCCCCCATGGCATAAAGTGAAACTGGCTCATTTGCCCCTAGCAACCAATCAGATTTCACCTTTCATTCCTCACAGACTCTTTGGAAAATGAAAGGTGGAATCTGATTGGTTGCTAGGGGTGACTGAGCCAGTTTCACTGTACACCATGTTTGATAAATCTCCCCCATTATCTTGTCTTAGTAGGCTTTATTTAAAGGGAAGCTGTCATCACTTTCATGCTGCACGAACCACAAGTCATTGGGACGGTCCCAGGGGCAGTTTCATTCAGTCCCGTCCTTCCAGCCTTGATTGATAGATCTCTACTTGTTCAGAATAAATCTATAAACCAAGGATGGTTGGGGGGGAGGGGGGTAAAAGCCACCAGGGACTGACCCAATGACGTGGTTCGGGCAGCATTAAAGTGATGACAGATCACCTTTAACTATAGCAGTGGGAACAATATCTTTTTGAGGCTATGTTCACACATGATGCGCCTTTAATTAACACCATTATGTTGCAAATTCCGCAATTTTGCAGAGAAACATTGACGGAATTGAGGCAAAACTATAGATATTTTATTGTGTATTGCTCAATTAATTAATGCTAATTATATGCGCATTAAATGCTATGTATGAACAAAGCCTTAACTTTGGAACGAGTCATGGCCACATTGTACGGAGCACATTATATATGTCTGTATACTGCAGACGTGTAGGATGGGGGTTCACGCACCAATACCAGATTCTAGGCATCTCAACTTTGCAAATTTTAATGCAAAATTTTTTGCAACTCGTCACGGCCACATTTTACAGTGCACGTTATTTAAAGGGGTTATCCAGCGCTACAAAACATGGCCACCGCTCTTGTCCCCAGTTCAGGTGCAGTTTGTAATTACGCTCCATTCACTTCAATGGAACTAAAGCTGCATTCACACATTCCGTGTCCTGCGGAAGACGGAACATGTGAATGCAGCCTAAGTTGCAAAACCTGCACCCAAACTGGAGACAAGAGCGGTTCTGTCTCTAGAAGAAAGTGGCCATGTTTTTGTAGCACTGGATAACCCCTTTAACTATGTATACTAAACTTTTTGCCCTTTATTGGGCACCAGAAGTCAATGAGAGAAATCTCATGCAAACCTACAATTCCCATCATGCTTAAAGGGGTTAGAGTTATCCAGTGCTACTAAAACATGGCCACTTTCTTTCAGAGACAACACGACTCTTGTCTCCAGTTCAGGTGCGGTTTGCAATTAAAGGGGTTATCCAGGACTACAAAAACATGGCCACTTTTTCCCTTCTCTTGTTTCCAGATTGGGTGGGGTTTGGCACTCAGTTCCATTGAAGTAAATGGAGCTTAATTGCAAACCGCACCTGAACTGGAGACAAGAGAGGGGGAAAAGTGGCCATGTTTTTGTAGCGCTGGATAACCCCTTTATGTTCCATTCACTTAAATGGAATTGAGCAGCAAAACCCTGCCCAACCTAGAGACAAGAGTGGGTCTGTCTCTGGAAGAAAGTGGCCATGTTTTTGTAACGGGAATTGTAGTCATGTTTGACTCCTGTGCCCTAGAGATCAGCTGCTGCCATTGGCGTTTCTCTCCCCTGCTCATTGAGACCACGTGCACGCTCAGCCGAATCAAGCATGCATATGTATATAGGGAATCAAGACCAACAGCTGTCATCCAAACATGTTTTCGGGTAACAACCAGGGTGGAAGAGCTTTAGGGAAGCGGGTCAAAGTTGTGACCTTCCCTGTTGTTGCCAAACTACAATTCCCATCATGCCAAAAGCCTTGGCTGTCCGGGCATGAAGGGATTCGTAGTTTTGTAACAGCTGGAGGGCTAAAGGTTCCCCATCCCTGGATTCTCACCACCCTGTTTCTGACCCGTCTGCCCACCCTGACCTTGGCACAGATGATGGGTACACTGTAACATGGTGTTCACACCAGGAACATTTTTTTCTCCTTCTTCCTTGCAATCCATCAGGTCCAGAGCTCACAGATGTACATCCACGCATATGCCGGCCACATGGGTGAATATACATCTGCACAAGCCAAACTTTAGTTTTTTTTTCCTTCTCTCATTACAATACAAATATTGTCGGCTCATTTATTTACGTAGTGTTAATTATTCTTTTTTTTTCTTTTTTTTTTTTTTTTAGCTTCACATTTTTCACTTTACGTAACATAAATAATCTGGTTAATAAAATAACTCGCATGTTTCAGCCACGTTAATATATAATAATCTGTTAACAGTATAAATACTTTTTTTTTTTTAAATAAAATAAATCTGTGATATGTTACATAATACTGATAAAAACAACAACAACCGAAAAAAAAAAAAGAAATTAAAAAGAAAAACTGCGTATACGGTGAAGTCACCAACCACCCCTCCCCCGGCAGCTTGCAACGTGTTAATACTGTGCGATGGCGACAACGGAGATGCATGCTTCCAAAGGCGGGCGATGCAGACAGCACACAGTTCTGTAGTGTCAGATGAGATTAGCAATATAAGGTGTTTTTTTTCAAAACGGATCCTTTTTTTTAACGGACACAAAAATAAGTTTGACTGCATTTTTGTGTATGTTAAAAAAAACGGATCAGTTTTTTTTTTTTTTAAATAATGGAATTCAATGGAAAAATGAATCAAAACAGATGCACACACACAAATCCTTTTTTTCCATCCGTTTTTAGCAATAAAATGGATGAAACGGATTGCAAAAATGTAGTGTGAACCCAGCCTAACTTTAAAGGGGTTGGAATATTAGGTGCTCTAATGCCTTCTTTCATGACAGGTGCAATTTAAAAAAAAAAAAAAAGTTTTCCACCTAAATTATTTCTACAATTATGTATAAATTCACCCTTAGGCTATGTTCACACAACGGCCCCTGTTGCACTAAAAATTGCATTAAAATCAATGTACGACGGCTGGAAATAACTGACGTGTCAATTATTTCCACAGCCGTTGTTCAATACACTGTGTGAACAACGGCCATTGTTTGCATTGACGTCAATGCAGCTCATTTTTCTATGACAAGAAGGGCCGTTGTTTGAATTGCAAACTAAAGGCCATTCTTGTCACATCGTGTGAACACAGCCATAGGGTGGGTTCAGACTACGGAATTCTCGCGGATAAACTCCGCGGAATTCCGCTGGCTGTACGCAATTCTTTCGGCGGAATGCGGAATCAGCCGGCCCATAGAATGGTGTCTATGGAGCCGACGGAAAGGCGCGTGTCTGTGAGTGCGTACAAACATCGGAATTCCGCTGCCGTTTATCCGCGAGAATTCCGTAGTGTGAACCCACCCTTAAAGTGAATGTCCGGATTTTATCATCATGTCTTTTTTTTTTTTTGCTTGAAAATTCTAAATTTTCATTCCATATATATATATATATATATATATATATATATATCTTTACAATGGCTAAAGCCCATATCCACATAAGATACGATGCTGGCAGTAACGATATACTGCTATAATAACACTGGTGCAAAAATAATAATACGGTGTGCAGTAAACGCCCTCTAGTGGCCGCTGCAAAGTAAGCAGCATATAATGCTTAGAATACGCAGGGAACTTGGAGCTTTGTATTGACTTGTGACCGATAGAAAGTAATAAATTGGTTCAGAGTTGACTGTTTAGGTAATACTGCTTTTCAATGAGGAGATACCATGTACAGGCAAAGCTTTATGGGAAAAAGGTATCCAAATTAGCACTCCTCCAGAATGAAAAAAATTGTCTCTCTACTGCCATCTACAGGATTACAAATCATTTGAGTTATACAAAATAAATCAGGCTAAGGGTGCGTTCACACCTACAGGAGCCGCAGCAGATCCACAGCAGATTTGATGGTAAGATTTGATGCGGTGTTCAGTTATTTAAATGAAATCTACTGCGGATCTGCAGTGTGAACGTACCCTTAGGCTGCCTAATTCATAGGGTGTTCTCAGATTACATAGGGTGTAAAAAGGCATGATGATAGACTAAGATTTTTCTCCCTGAAATTTTGTAAAAATATAAAATTTAGGCGGAAAACCCCTTTAAGATAAGTAAGACACGATGTAACTAAGTTACTTCTCTTCAGTAGCGGGCAATGACCGACCTGGGCAGCAGATTAGAGGGATTCTGGATGGTGATGGAGGTAATGGGCAGTAGGTATAGACCTTACTGGCTCATACTGGGGGACCCCAAATTGCCCCATTAAAGTGTTCTTGTCATAAAAAAAGAAGAGAAAAAAAAAAAAACTTGTTGCGGGAAGATGTCAAAAATTTTGATCGGTCGGGTCTCAGCGTTCAAAACCTCCACTAATCTCTAGATCAGGGATGGGGAACTTTCTGCCCTTCAGCTGTTGGTAAACTACAATTCCCATCATGCCTGGACAGCCAAAGCTTCGCTGGTTAAGCGGCTTCACTCCCCATCTCAAGCCCCATATTAAAGGGACAAGTCAAAAATTTTGATTGGTCGGAGTCTGAGATCTGCATGAAGCCAGTGGAAATGATCGGTTAAGCTCTTCACTCCCTGATTCCCTGCATTCTCCGTCTCGCTACGAGAGACTTAGAGGACATTCACATCTTCCATATATACAGATGACGTCCAGCAGAACGGAATATGAAGCTCCCGGCATTATAATCTCGGGGATTCCGGATCAAGTTTAAAGCTTTGTGCTACTGCACTGACAAAGCTGTGCGGATTATCAGTAATGTAACGTCATGATTTAAACTGATTCGGAACTCCCTGCATCATAATAAATCATGATGCCGGGAGTTCTGGGAGTTCACATTTTCCGTGCACAGGGAGTTGGGGAGTGAAGGGGTACTGTGCATCTACACTGGCTCTATCTAGTTGATTAGTGGGGGTCTGAACATTTAGACCAGGGGAAGGGAACCTTGGCTCAAAACTACAACTCCCATCATGACTGGACAGCCAAAGCTAAAGCTGTCCAGGCATGTTGGGAGTTGTAGTTTTGCAACAGCTGGAGAAGCCAAGGTTCCCTACCCCCGATTTAGACCATGGGTGTCCAACCTGATGCCCTCCCAACTATATCAAGACTACAATTTCCATGAGGCTTTGACTGTTCAGGTAGGAAGCGAATTGTAGTTTTGCAACAGTTGGAGTGCTGCAGGTTGGGTAACATGTAAAAAGTTTATTTAGAATGACAGGGAAACTGGATGCACACCATGATATTACGGAGGCAATTTCCGGGCAGCCATGGGTCATTAGACTTGGGGCTGTAATGCATATGCATGCTATCAGGATAACGCAGCTTTCCAGGTGGCGTGCTTGCAGGAGATGTGATGGCGTGCTTGCAGGAGGTGTGATGGCGTGCTTGCAGGAGGTGTGATGGCGTGCTTGCAGGAGGTGTGATGGCGTGCTTGCAGGATAACATAACTGCCCAGGTTGGTCTTCCCCTACACCATAGCCATCGCAGCGACAAACGACAAAAAAACTAAAAAAAAAAAAAAAAAAACAACTAAAAAAATAAAACTAATTATTGCAGATTGTTAAATTAGCAGAGGACATGCAATCTTATAATTCTCTCTCTCCGACAGGTACCTGAAATGGGGTAAGGGGCTTCCTGGAAGGTAATGATCACGACTAAGGAGCGCCCCCCTTTGCTGTCATCTCTGACATTATGATATAAAACAAGTTTTTTTTTTCTTCCTTTTTTTGTGTTTTTTTTTTTTTTACTGCTATACACCGCTTGAACATTAACTTGATAGAAACCAAAGAATTTTTGTACACTATTATTGTACAGTAAAAGATAAAGTGTGCATTAAGTCGGCTTGTACATGACAATATTGTACATTATTTACATCTCGGTTATCGTCATCAAACTCTAGATCTTTTTGTTTTTTTTTTCTTCTTTTTTTTTATATACACACTGAAAATGTATCAGAAAGGTCTGACTAATATTCTTTATAATCACAATTGTAGCGTTATAGAAAAAAAAAACAAAAAAAAAAAACAAAGATTATCTCCATTCAGTCACATGGGTTTAGGTTTCCAGCGCCCACCTGCCTAAAATGCAAAAATATTTACCACATATTCACTTTACACCAGGTGGTGATATCTAGAAATATTGATATACATATATTATTATCAATGCCTATATACACATAGATCATCTTAGGAACTATCAATGTTATCTGGAGATCTTCCTCCTCTTGGGTTTTGGGGGCTTCAGCTGTCGCTCTCTCTGAGGCACCTGAAGGAAAAGCAAAGGAAAGCAGGAATATTGGGTTATATATGTATATGGATATGGACGGACGACCTATCATATACTATATAGAGCTGAGGTGTCAAATTCGTGGCAAAAGCACAACTCCCATCATGTTAAAGCTTTGGCTGTCCAGGCATGATGGGAGTTGTAGTTTTGCAACAGCTGGAGAGCCAAGGTTCACTACCCCTGATATAGAGACCCCCAACCTCTGGCTTTCTAGCAAAACTACAAATGCCATCATGCTCTGATAGCTGAAGGCCCAATAAACATTACACAAACATCGATTGAAGGTGTATAGTTGCATCTTACATGGGGTTATCCAGGATTGGAAAAAACACAGATACTTTCTTGCAAAAACAGCGCCACCCCTGTCTTCAGGTTGTGTGCGATATTACAATTCAGCTCTAGAACTGAGCTGTAATACCGCACTGAAACTGAGGACAAGAGAGGTGCTGTTTCTGGAAGAAAGCGGACATGTTTTTCTATGGATGTATAGGGATGGAAAAAATTGTGGATCCTGGCCCAAAATTTCCTTAATGTGAAGGTACAAATTAGGAGTAGTGAAATGTATTTATATATTAATATATATATATATATTAATATATATATATTTATATATATATATATATATATATATATATATATATATATAATCGTTTTACTACCTTGTCAGCCCCGACACAGGAATCCCGGTGGCTCAGACTTTTTTTTTTTTTTTCTAAATGGCGCCTGGTTCCCGCAATCAGCTCTATTGTCTTCTTGTGCACTGGCCTGGCTCTATGCGCTAAAGGCAGGGCCAGCGCCCCCAGTGTAACGATATTCCCTCCCCTCGGTGACACGATTCCATTAGGAACAAGCATAGCCCAAGGGGAGGAGGTATTGTTACATTGGGGGCACCAGACCGGCATACAGAGCATAAAGCGGACCGGTACACAAGAAGAAACAGCACTGATCGTGGGAACAGGGTGGCATTCTGGAAAAAGTACCACCAGGTGCCCACACCAGCACTTCAAGGTAGTGCAAAAAAAAAAAAAAAAATCACTACTCCTAATGGTCCATTTGCTTTAAAAGAGGTTACCCAGCATTAAAAAAATATGCCCACTTTCTTCCAGAAACAGCAACACTCTTGTCTCTAGTTCAGGTGTGATTTGCAATTAAGCTCCATTCACTTTAATGGAACTAAGTTAACAACCCTGCACCCAAACTGGAGACAAGAGGGGTGCTGTCTCTGGAAGAAAGTGGCCATGTTTTTCTAATGGGGTAAATTGTTGGGTTAACCAGGATCAGAAAAACATGGCTGGTTTCTTCCACAAGCAGCGCCACCCCTGTCCTCAGTTTATGTGTGGTATTACAGCTCTATTCACTTCAGTGAGTTGCAGTACTGCACCCAAACTGAGGACAAGAACAACGCTGTTTCTAGAAGAAAGAAACTGTACACATCTAAAAGGGTGGGATGTGACCAATCCGATAACTTACATTGCCAGATATTTTGTCCAGCTCGTTCATTGCCTCGTGTATTGCAGCTTCTAAATGATTATTTAGTGTTTCATTCCTAAAAGAGAAAGAAAATGTCAAGATTATAAAGGAGGACAAGATGATTCTATGTAGTCAGAGTCTCTGGAGGACTGCCCCCTCCTGTGTAACACAGAAAACCAAGTAATATCAATGAGCACTGTGTAATGCTCCATTTCTCCTGTGGGGGTGCTGCAGAGAAGCTCAATACGGCCAAGTTTCCTCACCGATCACAACCGATCATTTGGGTTTCAGCTCAAATAGACATTTTGTGATCTCCATAATGTTTAGGGTTTCCAATGCGGAGAGCCCCTTTAACCCCTTTATGACTAAAAGGTCATTAATGCACAATGTCCTCCTTTTATTTTTCCACCTACAGGGCACCATGTTAGTTTTATATCTATAGTTTTTATTGGTGGCATATTGGTGTAAGTGTGGAATTTTTTTTTAATGCTTTTTAATTTTTCTTTTTAAAATCAGCAATCCTGGTGTGTTTTTTTTTTGTTTGTTTACGCCATTCACCGTACAAGAACAATATTGTTATATTTTAATAGATTGGACTAGTCCGCATGCTACGATACCAAATACGTTTTATTTTTATTTTTTTTATATTTTCTTTCTTTTTTTTTTTTTTTTTTTTTTTAAAGGGCGTGACTTAAACTTATTGGGGGAGGGGGTTGTAATATTTTAAAAAACTTCAGTGTTACTGGCAGTCTGCACACAGGATGGAGGTAAGCAGTTAAGCGCACTGGGGGCGTGGCTGCCGCCCCTCCATTGGTAATCATTAAAAGGAGGCAGGACAGCTGGTGTAGCTCCGCCCCCACACAGTGATCCCCCCCTTGTTGCCTGTCATTATGCACAGCTCCTAGAATATTAATATGATCACAGTGAGGAGCTTCAGGCCAGGAACATACAGGAACATATATAGTCGCATGGCATGGCATGAATGGTCAACCATGAATAAATTCATTTTATATAAAGAAGAATGGCAAGAACCCAGAGATAAAGGAAGGGTGATGCTGGAATGAAGACCTTTTCTTATGAGACTCCTTTAGCGGTCAGGCTGGGTTCACACTATGCTTTTGCAATCCATTTTTTGCAAAAAACGCATGAAAAATTGATGAAAAAAAGGATGCAACTGTGTGCATACGTTTTGATAAATTTTTCCATTGACTTCCATTATTTAAAAAAACGGATCCGTTTTTTTTTAACGGACACAAAAATGAGGTCGACCGTTTTTGTGTACCATAAAAAACAGATCCATTTCGGTCTGTTTTTTTTTATTTTTATGGAAGTCAATGGAAAAACGGATCAACACGGATGCACACAGTTGCATCGTTTTTTTTCATCAGTTGCAAAAAACGTATATAAAAAAAAAACGGTAGTGTGAATCCAGCCTCGGAGGATTTCGGAAGTTTACCTCTGAATCTCGGATCCCATTACTCACATATAAGTTTGGGATTCTCTTACTAACAATTTGGACAATAGGGGGGTGAGATCCTTACTTTCGGTTTCTCTTCTGTGCTCGATTGTAAGCCTCCAGTCCCTCCGTCAGGGTCTTCAACTTCTCACTCTCCACCTAAAGGAAATGGAGTGAGATTATCCGTCCCTACAACTAATACCCATACATGACAATCAATAGGTCGATCATCCGAGATATATAGATTGTAGTATCTGCCTCAGTGGACTGTATATTCCTTATACACCATACCACGTATCTCACAACCATGATGAATTGTTATCACGGTCCAGCAAATCTAGTATATATGGATATAAAAATAATTTTGTTATTTAAAAAGGTAGCGACACTCTTGACTAGGGACGAGCAAATTTAAAGCACTTTGCTAGGCTCGGCGGTCAGCTGCATTTGAACTCTGTGCCGCTACTCTCCGGGGGCCTGGGACAACTGGATCCAGTCCTGGGGAACTTCTTTCACTTTCCCAGGACTAGATCCAGCTTTTCCAGGCAAGCGGAGAAAAGCGGCAGAGAGTTTGAAGGCAGTCGACTAAAAAGCCGACCAGCGAGCCTAGCGAAGTGCTTTGCTTAGCTAGTACTATGAAGTGCTCATTCCTATTCTTGACCATAGGATTGAATAACGCTCAGCTATAATACCGGACACGGACTATGGATAAGAGTCTACTAGTGACTATGTTCGGGACTTGTGTATACTTTTCTGTGTGAACTAAACTCCCCCCCGTCTCCCCAAAGGAAATGGACTGAGCATAGTAGATTACTTCTATCTGGGTCTGCCAGCACCTGTTGGAGTACTGCAGCCCCTTATCCTTACCTTAAAGGGGTGCTCTGGCGAAGTTATTTTTCTTTCAAATCAACTGGTGTCAGAAAGTTCTACAAATCTGTAATTTACCTCAATTTAAAAATCTCTAGTCTTCCAGTACTTATCAACTGCTGTATGTCCTAGAAGAAGTGGAGTATTCTCTCCAGTCTGACTCAGTGTTCTCTGCTGCCACCTCTGTCCATGTCAGGAACTGTCCAGATCAGCAGCAAATCCCCATAGAAAACCTCTCCTGCTCTGGACAGTTCCTGACATGGACAGAGGTGGCAGCAGAGAGCACTGTGTCAGACTGGAAGGAATACACCACTTACAAGACCTACAGCAGCTAATAAGTACTGGAAGACTAGAGATTTTTAAATAGAAGTAAATAACAAATCTATATAACGCCAGTTGATCTGAGACAAAAAAATGCCATTGGAGTATCCCTTTAAGGCTAGACAACGCCTTTAGGGTGCGTTCACATGTAAGGGACCTGCAGCGGATCCCGGCCCTGTACACTTATGGGCAGACAAACTCGCAGCGGGATGCACATCCCGCTGTGAGTATGTCCGCAGCCCGCCCCATTAAGCCATCCCCCCCCCCCCCTGTCCGCCGGAAAGCGCACTGATTAGCCGAGCGGCACGTGCCGGGAGCCCCAAAGCAGGCTGGAGCGGGGACCAGGTGAAGTATCCGCTGCAGATCTGTTACGTGTGAACGCACCCTTAACATATATTTTACCTTCTTCATTTTCCACTAGAGATGATAAAATCTCGAACACTCGAAATTTCAATACCAGTGGCTGAAGAGGTTGGAAAACATGGATATTGCCTATGGCCTATGGCTGTATCTTTGTTTTCCAGGCAGCCCTAGGGGTGCATCCAACTTCAGTAACAAGTAACCAAATGCCGAACGATCGGACACAAGCCTATAAGAGATTCACCCATCTCTATTCTCCCCCAATGGAAATATAAAACAACACTTTTACCATATACCTATAATCCATCCATATTAGTATACAGACATAAGAGATATAGAGGAGCAGACATACATGTACCTTCCCCTCCTCGGAGCTCTGTTGATACGAGTTGTGTAGGTCGTCCCTCACCAATTTTCCGGGCCATGCGGCCAGTCCTTTTATTTGTCCCCAGACCAAGTCTCCCATATTAAACGTCCTTGGCCTATAAGGCATTAAGTCATTTGAGGACGGGGAGTCAGGTATCCTAAGATCATCCTCGCTGCTGATACTCTTGGTGTCCGAGGGGCTGGGGGCGCAGCCGTTCATGCCTTTGGCATGGAAGTCTCCATTATAATGGATATAGTCTCTCGCTAAAGAACTTTCCAGACTGTTGGAAGAGCTGGGAGATTGTTCCTCTATGCTGATCTCCTGTTTGGGGATGCCCAGCAGATCTCCGAACCCTCTGTGCGCCACGGCCCGGCTTCCGTTCATGTGGGCGCAGCGTTCCACCGTGCTTTCCAACCTCTCCTTAAAACTCATCATAGTTCTTTTGTAATGGTTAAACCTGAAATTATCCTCTAGCATTTTATCGTTCGGACAATGCCTGGGGGGCAGCAAAATCTGGCACTGCTCATCTTCGAAGGAGTGCAATATAGAGACGTTGCCAGATCTTGCTTGGTAAGGATTGCCATGGACCTGTGCGTTGTGGTCCAGGACCTCCTCACATTTCCACCGGTTCACGTCTCCGGGACTCTGACCCCCATTCCACTGTCTTTTAGGTGTATTGCATCCTGCTCTGAAATAATCAAACCCGTCCCCATCCGCCGCCATATGTTTGCCGTGATCTAAGTTTTTCCGCATCCGGTTACCTCTATTGTTCCGGGTTCTGACCTCGTGATCAGAATTTGCCATGTTTCTTCCATGGATGACAGCGCTCACCGCGCTCGATAGATTTAACGGGTCACCGATGGAGGCAGTGAAGGCACTCATGGCACTTAGTGCTGGGATGGGGCTCATCTGGGTTGTGCTGGACACGGCGGTAGTGATCACCACCTGCATCCCTTTACTGGCTGCATCCACGACGGCTTTATAAATGGCATCCACCGAGCCGTCTCCCTCCCGTACGTTATCTTTTATGTACTGTTCTGTCCTATGCGGCATGGTACAGGATTTCTCTGGAAATGGAGGAAGTGCGGAGTTTGGGTTGTCGTGTAGTGAAGATAATCCCATCTGGGCGTTTACCTCTTTGTTTTCTTGCATTCTTACCTGCGGAAAATACAACAGATGAATGTAAAGTGCAAGAAACTATATTGTGCTACCGTGTGAAAAAAGAACCTGTGTATCCCAATGGGTCACTCTTAAAGGGGTAATCCAGTGCTACAAAAACATTTCAACTTTTTTCCTGAGACAGCACCACTCTTGTCTTCAGATCAGGTGCAGTTTTCAATTAAACGCCATTCACTTCAATGGAACAGAGTTGCAAAACCTGCACCCAAAGTGGAAACAAGAGTGGTGCTGTCTCTGGAAGAAAGTGGCCATGTTTTTCTAACGCTGGATAACCCCTTTAAGGCAGCTGTACAGGGGTATCCCTCCACCTTACTCTACACCTTGTCTACAGTTTAGGTGTAGCTTGCACTACCGGGCCGGGCATAAAGCACTGGGGGCAGACCTCCCTTAGAATCAATTCAGCTGCATCACAGAAGGGGTTTCACCACACTGGGGCCGGCCACCAGTGTTTCATGCCTGGCCAGTGCCCGGGAAGTCACAAAACCTGCACCCAAACTGGAGTCAAGAGTCATGCTGTCTCCGCAAGAAAGCAAAAATAGAGAAAAACTATAGCACTCCTTTTCATAGACTTGCCAGTCTTAACAGGTAAGTAAAAAATATATTAGTATGGGATGCAATAGTTACCCTTGTGGTAAATATTTCTGATATTACTTTGACTGATGACCAGTTGCATTTGTTATCGAAAGGTTTATCATTTTGCCCCATCTATTCTATGGACTGGTTCAGACTGGACCTGGACTTGCATAATTTTTTTCGTAGACTCAAATTGAAAGTGTTTTTTTCAGAACAGCCTAAAAGACAACTAAAAGAAAAACAGGACAACATGCTCTGTTTGAAGGACACAGGTTTGACTAATGTTAGCAATTTTCACCCACCTGTATATAATCATTGTGTGGAAGCATATATACAAATTGTTCTGAGGGAAGTGGAATTATTGAGACAAAGGGAACAGAAAGGGGTCATTAATTATAACCTCACTAGGCCAGAAAAGAAAGCTTTGGAAGAGCTGATGTCAGATATGCGCATCACCATCAAGCCCGCCGACAAGGGCGGGGCCTTGGTGGTGATGCACACTGATGCCTATAAACAGGAGGTGTATAGACAAATCTATGATGTGGAGGTGTATACTAAATTACCGAATAATCCTATTTTTGAATTCCAGAGAGAAATAGGAAGACTTGTGACCGATGCAATGACGATGGGGATCATTGATTAACATCTACATTAGTATTTGTTGACACCAGTCATATATATGCTCCCCAAAATCCATAAACGATTGGACGCCCCTCCAGGGTGCCCAATCGTTTCTGGAAGGGGTTCGATTTGCTCTAATGTTGCCATTTTTCTTGATCGTATACTTAGGCATTTTGCTGTAGAAACTGATTCTTATGTTAGAGACACAACCGATTTTTTAACTAAAATTTCTACGTTACATGTTACAGGTCAGTGTATACTAGCGTCTTTTGACGTAGTTTCACTTTACACGTCAATTTCACACGATTTGGGGTTGAATGCAGTTCGGAAGAAACTGACCAGCACGGACATGCCTCCAGAACACACGGACTTCCTCCTGACGCTGCTTGAATTTGTCTTACGTAAGAATTTCTTTGCGTTTGGCGATGAATTTTTCTTGCAGCGTCGCGGGACAGCCATGGGGTCCAATGTGGCCCCCACATATGCCAACATCTATATGGCGGTCCTGGAGGAGGAGTTCGTGTATGTGTCATCTTTCTGGAGTCATGTCCGTTGCTGGCTTCGGTATATAGATGATATTTTTCTTTTGTGGGAGGGGACAGAGGAGGAGCTATTTAGTTTTCATGATTATCTGAACACTATACATGATGACTTACGATTCACTCTAGTGTCCTCACAGGTGGAAATCCAATTTTTGGATACACGCATCTTAAAGTGGATAATAGACTGGAATCCGACCTTTTCATTAAGCCAACGGATAGGAACAACATTCTACACTTTCAGAGTAATCATCCTAAGAGAATATTAGAATCACTCCCCTGGAGCCAAATGCTCAGAGTCAGACTAGTGGTTGGACAAGAGGAGTAAGTGGATGAGAGATTGAATTCCATGTGTGAGAAGTTCATTGCCAGGGGGTACGCACTAAATTACGCACTAAGGAAAAGCGGATACCTTTCATATCCACTTTTGGGCCACTTAGCGGTAAAATTGCGAATATTCTCAGAAAAAATTGGGGCATCATTGCTAATGGATGCCCTAAGGTAGAGGATTTCAAAAATCTCCCCATGATGTCATACAAACGTACACGTAACATTAAGGATATGGTGGTGAAATCGGATGTTGGCATATCTAGAGGTCTCAGACAAACCACACTTGCGACTAGCAAAATCGGTTGTTTCCCATGTTTGAATTGTTCTTGTTGAAGTAATATGCTGAAAGGTGACACATTTAATCATCCCCACACAGGGCAGAAATTCACAATTAAGCAAAGGTTTAGTTGTAGATCTGATTATGTAGTTTATATTATCTCTTGTCCCTGTGGTTTATATTATGTGGGGGAGACTACTAATGAGATCAGAGTGAGGATCCAGAAACATAAGAGTACGATCCGGACAGGGAAAACAGAATTACCAATTCCCCAGCACTTTCTAGAAGCGAGACATACCATCAGTCAGCTACATTTTCGTGTAATAGATCACATTGCGCCACTAGTGAGAGGTGGAGACAGAAAATTGAGGTTGAAAAAGTTAGAATTGAAATGGATTTTTCTGTTGGGCACTTTGGCCCCAAAGGGATTGAACTTAGAATATAAGGTGCTACCTGGTATGTGATGCGTCAAATCCGTAATATGGGATTTTTTATGTTCTCTCTTTTTGTATAATTTTTATAGATATGTTTTTAACATTGTTTTATTTATTCTTCACAGATTGATCACCATCCCTGGGTTGGGATCTGCCAAATTAAAGATGTGTTATGAGGAGGAGTTTATTAGTACATAGGATGTCAGCAATACCCCTATGATCCTTTGGAGAAGTTTGAAACATAAACGTACTACATTCTACAGACCTACTGACAGATACTGACAGAGTCTATATCTACAGACGCACGTTCTGTGTGTATATACCGATTTGTTCCTGCATGGATCCTGGGCATATTGGACCACGGAGGCGGATCGAGTTTTCGATTGTACACAATTGCCTATCTGTACGAGGATTGGGGCCTAATTCGATTGCTGGAGTGGACTCTAAACCGTACCAAATGGGATCCGAGGTTACTGGCGAGTAGCGGACACACATGGGTGACTGTGTGTGAACTGCACGGCGATACCACGGGAACCATGGTGAGAGGATACTCCTTCAGATGGTGGAATAATCAATGGACACTGTTGCCCTATATATATGATCATGTAACGATTGTGAAAGAAAGTGATATTGCCATCGGCATGAGTGACCAGCTGTGGGTATATGCTCCAGAGACATTGCGGATGAAGTAGCGGTACGAGTCGGCATCATCCATCTAGCCGGATTGTGGTGAAAGAACTTGGGTTTAAAAGATGATCTAAGAAGTACTGTATAACATCTCATGTATGCTGGAATGTACTCTACTCAGATGGACTTACAATGGGGTTTGCTGATATCTATGTACTATGGCATCTATGGTCGCTATGACAGCGGTCAGCTGACCGCTTGGGGTAACGCCCATGGTGCAGTGATTGGCTATTGACAGCGCATGCGCAGTGGATGCGGTAGGACGCCGGCATCTGCGCATGGCGCACTCCGTCCTCGCTCTATTTGGAGATCGCAGCTGCAGGGAGGTGGGTCTCTCTGTGTTTGTTTTTAACCTATGAAGCACCTTTCGTGAGTTCTAATAAAGTATATGTATATAATAAGTGTGTCACAGGGGTGATGTGGGTTAAACTGTTTTAATTGTATTAAGTGGATGATAACGGCTATTGGCTGGAACTGCTTTATATACTATGACATGTTACTGATCCTGTATACTTGAAAAAGACCATTGCGGTTGAAACGTTGTATAAGTGCCATGCTGGAATAAACAACTTCATTTTTTCATCTATATCCGCCTTGTGAGATGCTGTTACATTTGCTGGACTTGAGTCTGCAAGAAAGCAGTCATGTTTTTGTAGTGCTGGATAACCCCTTTAAGGATGGTAGACTTTGACTGGTCAAACGCACTGGATTCTAAGGAGTAGAGGGCCGTCCTGAACAACCACAGACAGATGATGTCATTGTGGCGTACCCCTCCTGTTTCCATAGACAATGTTGCTGTGTATGGGTAGGAACAGGTGGTGGGAGCTTGTTCAGCCTTCAGTTATTGAAGGTGCATGTCCTATAGGCACCTCAGAGGTCTATGCTGCTCTAATACATCAGTACTGTGTTGGATAATGCTTTAATGAATAGGTGTCAAAGTGCAGCAAAACTACAATTCCCATCATGCTTTAGCTTTTGCTGTAGAGGCACGATGGGAATTGTAGTTTTGCAACAACTGGAGGTCTGTGAGTCTGACAACCCTGATCTAATGTACTGGGCCTCCCACCTCTCCCTTGACACCAAATTGTTCTAAGGGAGATGATCTGCCACCAGAAGTGTCTGACAGCGGCTTATTCCCTTCTGTAAATTAAAAACTACATGAATGCTTGGCTGATCCAAGTGTTTGTGTGTAAGGAGAGATCAGAGGATATAGCTGTCGGCTATCTTTTGTGCATAGTTACCTTATGTCAATCTTCCAGACATATACCTCCCATATAGATAGAAAGGAGATGTAAGCAAAGTCTTGTTTTCAATGGGATCATTGCAGACATCTGGTGAGTCAGATGAGACACCACACAGGTCCAGACATTGCGTCCTCCAATGTTCTTCTATCCATCCCTCAAACTTTGCTAACAGACAAGGGCGAAAAGCCTGCTGAATACCGGCGTATTTTTGCATAAGGTTATGAAATTCGAAAGGAGCAATTGTATGAATAATTGATCCCCATGAAAAAGATATATATATATGAACCCAGCCTAATGCATAATAAGACTAAAGGCCCTATTCCATGGGCCAATCTGTCAGATCAGCGCTTACTCCTCGTTCCCCGTTCACTGCCAGCGCTATTACATGCGCCGAAAACAAGTGGTGGTGGGTAATCGGCGCAGGGGGCCGCGGCCCAGATGATCTTTGAATCATTCAGGGAGCCAATAGGAGACAGGGCTGGTCGGCTGCGGCAGCTCCTATTACTTGGGGCGACGGCCAGCAGACCGTTGGTATTGTACTTTTTTTCAACATGTTGAAAGACAAGGATCAGCCGACATTGTGCATGTCGGCTGATCGTTGTCTTCTAACACTAGCTATTACACCAAGCGATTCTCGGGCGTTATGGCCGATAATCGGCTAAATACAACTAATAATCGCTTGGTGTAATAGGGTCTTTAGAGGTCTTCAATAAAAGGGATTACTGGGGAAAGTATTGTTATGTCAACAAAAAGAGAACATGGTGCTGACTGCAGGATCAACGAGAATTTGTCTGTCAGTTATTAAAGTCTGGCTGTGCCATTTTCTTTGTTAAGTGCCCACATGTATCCAGGGACCTTGAAGTGGTGTGGGGGCTTATGCAATTTGATCAAATTGTGACTAACTCCTGATGTTAGTAGTATATAGTGCTGAGAAGCAGAGTGATAAGTATATGGATGTGCGGCCATGTCTGTTATTTCTCCAGATAACTAATTGGCTGTTAAAGTCTACCTTTTACTGTACAGGTCACAGATACATGTCAAAAGTTCTGATCAGTCAGGGTTTAGGTGCTCAGACCCTCACCCCTTCTCTCCCTGGCGTGCTTCATTCCCCAATTTGCTGCAGGAGGCGGTCTACCCAGGCTTACAATGGTGGCGATCTCCTGCAGCAAGGTCCTATTACACAGAGCGATAATCGGCCAAATCAGGCAGATATCTCCCCATGTAATAGTACGCTATGCAACGAGCGGCACCATTGCACGGCTATTGGGGGAGAACACTTGGCAGGGTTTCCACACTGTCTGCATCATAATCTGGATGTATATGTGGAAACACAGCCTAACTCAGGTTGGCATGACTCCTCTCCCAATTTCCTACCTAACACCTGAATACACGCTTACCTGGAAGTTTTGGAACAAACAGGCCATAGGGTTTATATTGTTCGGCGGCCCAGGAACATGTCCTTTCAAGGCGTGGAGGTTGGGGAACCCCTGCAGGAGCTGCTGTTGCTGATTGTTGTTTAGTATGGACTGAAGATGAGACAGCTGATGGTTGTTCAAGGGGGTGTTCACCGATGACCGGTCTCCTGGAAGACATAGAGCAGACATGATATGAGGACTGGAGGACTAGAATAATGCTCTTTAGAATCAAAGATGCCAACACCTGCCCAACTACAACTCATATCCATCAATATATCCATATATCCATCAATATATCCATATATCCATCAATATATCCATATATCCATCAATATATCCATATATCCATCAATATATCCATATATCCATCCATCCATCCATCCATCCATCCATCCATCCATCCATGCATGCATCCATATATCCATCCATCCATATATCCATCCATCCATCCATATATCCATCCATCCATCCATTTATCCATCCATCCATCCATCCATTTATCCATCCATCCATCCATTTATCCATCCATCCATCCATCCATTTATCCATCCATCCATCCATCCATTTATCCATCCATCCATATATCCATCCATCCATCCATATATCCATCCATCCATATATCCATCCATCCATTCATATATCCATCCATATATCCATCCATATATCCATCCATCCATATATCCATCCATCCATATATCCATCCATCCATATATCCATCCATCCATATATCCATCCATCCATATATCCATCCATCCATATATCCATCCATCCATATATCCATCCATCCATATATCCATCCATCCATATATCCATCCATCCATATATCCATCCATCCATATATCCATCCATCCATATATCCATCCATCCATATATCCATCCATCCATATATCCATCCATCCATATATCCATCCATCCATATATCCATCCATCCATCCTCTGGAGCCTGACTGACAACATTACTAATAGAGATATGATTGTAGAAAGGTATAGACATACGCCAGGAATGTACTATGCGCTGCACCGGCTTATACACTACTAGCGTGAGTCAGACGCTGATCTCCATTATGACTCATGGCTGAAGCCTTTTCTATTTTTAATAAATCATAGTTCAAGGTAATGCACAAAGTGGGGCAACACATAGCAACCACACGTCCCCCCACCCGACAGCAGAAATATGATTAATATGGTGATGGGAGCGAGAGAAAACAGCTGACTGGCTAGTACAGACTCTCCAAATGACGGCTCGATTACCACAGTCTGGTAACAGTACAGTATAGTTACACAACAGTTTTTCTTCACATAAGCCACTGCCAGACTCTGCTAGTGGAATCTCATTTCTGGGAACAAAAGGCTGAGTTAAAGGGGCACTATGGTGAAATTTTCCCCCAAATCAACTGGTGACAGAATGAAATACAGATTTAGGCTATGTTCACACTGCGTATATGTCCGGCCGCATATTTTCACGGCCGGACATATACGCGGTAAACTCCGGCCGGAGATTTACGCTACTTGCAGCCGGCTACGTACGGACCGCGAACTTACGCCCGAAGTCTACTTACGCTTCCCGAGCGCCCTATGTAGCGATCTGACAGCTGTCTTTTACTTGGAAATCTTCGCCTAGCCCCGGACACCCCACAGAACCTTTTGGATCGGCACAAAAAGCTGCAAAAATGAAGAAATCACCACTACGTACGGGACCGCATGTAACGCTACGGGCGTAAGTTACGGCATTTTTGTCAGCAAACAATGGTCTGGTTCATTTTTTACGCCGCCGCGTACGATCCGGGCGTAAGTTCGTACGTAGTGTGAACTGTGCGGCCGTACTTTGTATACTTTCCATTATACGCAAACTACGTAAGTCTCCGGCTGCTTATTCACGAAACGCGCTACGGCCGGAAACTTACGTAGTGTGAACATAGCCTTACTTCTGTTTAAAAATCTCAAATTATCCAGTACTTATGAGCTGCTGTATGCCCTGCAGGAAGTTCTGTATTCTTTCCAGGCTGACCCAGTGCTCTCTGCTGCCACCTCTGTCCATGTCAGGAACTGTCCAAAGCAGGAGAGGTTTTCTATGGGGATTTGCTACTGCTCTTGACAGTGCCTGACATGGACAGAGGTGGCAGCAGAGAGCACTGTGTCAGACTAGAAACACACCACTTCCTGAAGGACATACAGCAGCTGATAAGTACTGGAAGACTGGAGATTTTTTAATAGAAGTCATTTACAAATAACTTTGTGGGACGAGTTGATTTGAAAATATTCTTTTTATAGTACCCCTTTAAGCAGGGCTGTGGAGTCGGTAAGCCGCAGCTCCGACTCCAACTCCGACTCCTGAATTTTATCAGGACCAACGCAGACTCCTGCTCCTTCAAAAAAGACCAGACATATACCAGGGGAGTTATTTATCACACTGGCTCAGCAGCTTCTCCCTAATGTCCTACATAATCCTGGGGCAACTTCTGAGGGAATAAGGAAAAATATAAAGCAGCTTCACCTGTGTGTGCAGGGGATGCAGACAGTCTCCAGCCTCCATGTCCTGAACTACTCACAACTAGACTAGATGGAGCAGGTGGTCTTTTCCTGCTGACAGTCTTCTATGTTTCTAACTAAATATTCACCATACACAAAGAAACACTGCTACCACTGCCAGATCCCTGTGATATAGAGGTCAGCCATAGTAATATACAGGGGGTCACACATAGTAATATAGAGAGGGGTCACACATAGTGATATAGAGAGAGGTCACACAGTGATATTGAAGGTCACTGTGGGGGCACGCAATAGCACACACAGCCTGCTGCAGCCATAGCATACACACACACCCACACAGCCTGCTGCAGCTATAGCGCATACACACAGCCTGCTGCAGCCATAGAACACACACACACACACACAGCCTGCTGCAGCCATAGCGCATACACACACAGCCTGCTGCAGCCATAGAACACACACACACACAGCCTGCTGCAGCCATAGCACACATACACACAGCCTGCTGAAGCTATAGCGCATACACACAGCCTGCTGCAGCCATAGAACACACACACACACACACACACAGCCTGCTGCAGCCATAGCGCATACACACACAGCCTGCTGCAGCCATAGAACACACACACACACAGCCTGCTGCAGCCATAGCATACATACACACAGCCTGCTGAAGCTATAGCGCATACACACACAGCCTGCTGCAGCCATAGAACACACACACACACACACAGCCTGCTGCAGCCATAGTGTGCACACACACACAGCCTGCTGCAGCCATAGCACACATACACAGCCTGCTGAAGCTATAGCGCATACACACAGGCTGCTGCAGCCATAGTGTGCACACACACACAGCTTGCTGCAGCCATAGCACACACAATCACACAGCCTGCTGTAGTCATAGCACACACAGTCTGCTGCAGCCATAGAACACACACACAGCCTGCTGCAGCCATAGTGTGCACACACACACAGCCTGCTGCAGCTATAGCACACATACACACAGCCTGCTGCAGCCATAGTGTGCACACACACACAGCTTGCTGCAGCCATAGCACACATACACACAGCCTGCTGCAGCCATAGCACACACACACACACAGTCTGCTGCAGCCATAGAACACACACACACACACACACACACACACACACACAGCCTGCTGCAGCCATAGTGTGCACACACACACACACAGCCTGCTGCAGCCATAGCACACATACACACAGCCTGCTGAAGCTATAGCGCATACACACAGCCTGCTGCAGCCATAGCACACACACAGCCTGCTGTAGTCATAGCACACACACACACAGCCTGCTGTAGTCATAGCACCCCCCCCCCACACACACACACAGCTGCAGCCATTGAACACTGAAAGAAAAACACACAATCTTCTCCCAGAGAGAAAAAAACACACTGAGGACAGAGGTTACTGCTACACTACTTATGAAGATATCCTGTGTAATATAGAGGAGGAGGAGAAGACATATTACACTGCTGCTCATATACAGTCATCCAGCAAGAGAACAGCACAGATCTCCCCCCACACAATGGTCTCTTCCAGCTCAGAAACAAACTGCCAAATAGTGACCGACAACTTTTCCATGGCCCCCCTTATGTAATAGGGCCAGTGTCCTATTACTGATATATTCCCTGACCACCCTTATGTAATAGGGCCAGTGTCCTATTACTGATATATTCCCCGATCACCCTTATCTAATAGGGCCAGTGTCCTATTACTGATATATTCCCTGACCACCCTTATGTTATAGGGCCAGTGTCCTATTACTGATATATTCCCCGACCACCCTTATCTAATAGGGCCAGTGTCCTATTACTGATATATTCCCTGACCACCCTTATGTAATAGGGCCAGTGTCCTATTACTGATATATTCCCCGACCACCCTTATCTAATAGGGCCAATGTCCTATTACTGATATATTCCCTGACCACCCTTATGTAATAGGGCCAGTGTCCTATTACTGATATGTTCCCCGACCACCCTTATGTAATAGGGCCAGTGTCCTATTACTGATATATTCCCCGACCACCCTTATCTAATAGGGCCAGTGTCCTATTACTGATATATTCCCCGACCACCCTTAAGTAATAGGGCCAGTGTCCTATTACTGATATATTTCCCGACCACCCTTATGTAATAGGGCCAGTGTCCTATTACTGATATATTCCCAGACCACCCTTATCTAATAGGGCCAGTGTCCTATTACTGATATTTCCCGACCACCCTTATGTAATAGGGCCAGTGTCCTATTACTGATATATTTCCCGACCACCCTAATCTAATAGGGCCAGTGTCCTATTAGAATGTTGCTCATAATATATATTCATGAGCAAAACATGTAAAATTCATATCAAAATTCAATTCTACATTTTTTTAAAGATTTTTTTTAAAGCTGGAGTCGGAGTTGGTACATTTTTTTCCGACTCCAACTCAGACTCCAGCCCAAACTAGCTCCAACTCCGACTCCCCAGCCCTGCCTTTAAGAGTAATTTAACATGCCTGATCCTTCTCTGCTTGACACCATATGTTGGGATGCAACTAAGAAGGCCCCATACATATTAAAAAGACTACAGTCGACCATATTCTTACTCACACCCTCCCTTTTTATTCAATTTTTACCTATGTATCACTACAATTGACTATCCAACAAACTGCAGTTAAAGGGGTTATCCAGCATTAGAAAAACATGTCTGCTTTCTTCCACACACAGCACCACTCGTGTCCAGTTCAGGTGTGGTTTGCAATGGAACAGAGTTGCAAAACCTGCACCCAAACTGAAGACAAGAGTGGTGCTGTCTCTGGAAGAAAGTGGCCATGTTTTTCTAACGCTGGATAACCCCTTTAAGGCAGCTGTACAGGGGTATCCCTCCACCCTCTTCAAATGCCAGTCAAAAGGAAGGGGACAACCATAGGTGGTTGCCACTAGTGTACCAAGATGGTGGCGTCTCACCTTCTCCTGTAGAGGGCTGCAGCATGTGCAGGATATTCTGATTCAGTAGATGCTGCTGATTCATGGGTAACGTCATGGGCAGAGCATTGAGAAGATTGGGGTTGACCGGTCGCGGAAGGTTGTTGTTAGTGTTCTGTGCAAAGTGATTAGTGTGCTCTGGTCCTGGAAACGGGAAGTTGTTGCCCATCGGGTGATGGCCCTGCATCGGCGTTCCAGATGCTGTAGTGACTATGACGCCATCTTGGAGGACTGATGTGGTCTTGGTAATGGCTGGCTGACCTGCGCCGGCTATTGCTACCGATGACATAGGTAAGGGACCTCCTAAAGGAACAAACAAATATAGATGTGATATATACATAGTCATCTGGATGAGGGTTAAAGCGGTTATCCAGCGCTACAAAAACATGGCCACTTCCCCCCCCTCTCTTGTCTCCAGTTCAGGTGTGGTTTGCATTTAAGCTCCATTTACTTCAATGGAACGGAGTTTGAAACCCCACCCAATCTGGAGACAAGAGAGAGGGAAAGTGGCCATGTTTTTGTAGCGCTGGATAACCCCTTTAAGTATATTGTGAGGAAGACTTCTTAGATCCCTACTGCACATTGGCGCTTGTCATAACCCAGCTGTCACCATTGTATACAGGTCTGTGCTTTCCCAACGTGTCGCCATTTGTTTAATAGTAGAGGACAATCCCAATGGAATATTGGGCTCTTCTATTGAGGAACGATCATACAAAAACAGTAGTCCTATCAAGGACTTTGAAAATATTCGACATGGTATAGAGCAAGGATGGGGAACATTCAGCCCTCCAACCGTTGGCTGTCCAGGCATGATGGGAATTGTAGTTTTGCAACAGCTGGAGGGCCGAAGGTTCCCAACCCCTGGTACAGAGGCATGATGGTAGTTTCCTGGGAGGGGGACCCTGTAAGTAGATACCCACACTGGTGTCATGGCTTGAAAATCAATAAAGGATATAATGGGGGTCAACCCCATCAGCTGTTGCAAAACTACAATTAAAGGGGTAGTTCACAAAAAAAAAAAAAAATCTTTCAAATCAACTAGTGCCATAAAGTGCCAGAGATTT
This sequence comes from Dendropsophus ebraccatus, assembly GCF_027789765.1. NCBI lineage: Eukaryota > Metazoa > Chordata > Amphibia > Anura > Hylidae > Dendropsophus > Dendropsophus ebraccatus. Next base: position 20,291,844 of record NC_091462.1, on the reverse strand, counting down.
GTAATTTACTTCTATTAAATAATCTCAAATCTTCTCCTACTTGTCAGCCGCTGCAGGAAGTGGTGTATTCTATCTAGTCTGTAGAGCAGGAGAGGTTTTCTATGGGGATTTGCTGCTGCTCTGGACAGTTCCTGACATGGACAGAGGTGGCAGCAGAGAGCACTGTGCCACACTGGAAAGAATACACCACTTCCTGCAGGACATACAGCAGCTGATAAGTACTGGGAGACTGGAGATTTTTTTTTTTAAAATGGAAGTAAATTACAAATCTCTGCGAACTACCTTTAAGTCTTTAGCTGTGCAGGCATGATGGGAATCGCAGTGTAGTGTGTCACAGATTATAAAATGATGGTAGACTCCTAGTTACAGAGAAATGCTGACTAGTAGGGACGGCCACCTTGTCAAGGTAATATGAGAGCTTTTTTGCCTATTATTTGTTCCTGGTATATTGCTGGAAAATGACATCACTAGGGGACGGATCCTGAAAATAAAGCACTGGCTTCGCACCTTCAGTCTGCCCTGTCCATTTATCTGCATGGTGATCCCCATCCCTATGAATAGGGTCTAGATATATGGGTGGCTGCTGTACAGGGGAAATAGTGAAGGGGCACAATGCTAACTCATTGCTTCATCTGTGGGTCTGGACCCGCACCAATCATACCCAGTGACAGAGGATCCTCCGGTGGGCCCCCAGCTTTAGAACCTGCACTGACACTGACCGACATGTGGTTTCTCACTGGTTCTTCATTGGTGGGCCCCAGGATCATTTCCTTTGATAGGCCCCCAGTCCGACACTGATCATACCGACATATTCTACCCATAAACTATCACTTTAAAATCAACTCCCATCAATTTATAATATGGGAATAATACCACCATTAGTACATATATAGTTTGTAATCTGGATATTTCCTATGCACATCTAACCAGCAGAATACAACTACAATGTGAACGGAGCCTACAGTATGCAGAATTTTTTATTATTAATTTTATTTTGTTCCATTCAAACTGCTGGAGGTTAAAGGGGTTATAGGGTCAGGTAAAAACACAATGAATCAACCCCAGTCCTGAGGGTTAAAGGGGTACTCCAGCAAAAAATCTTTTTCTTTAAAATTAACTGGTTTCAGAGACTTTTATAGAATTGTAATTTACTTTACTCTATTTAAAAATCTCTAGTTTTCCGGTACTTCTCAACTGCTGTATGTCCTGCAAGAAGTGGTGTATTCTTTCCAGTGTGACACAGTGCTCTCTGCTGCCACCTCTGTCCATGTCAGGAACTGCCCAGAACAGTAGCAAATCCCCATAGAAAACCTCTACTGTTCGAGACAGTTCCTGACATGGATAGAGATGGCAGCAGAGAGCACTGAGAAAGAATACAATCCTTCTTGCAGGGCATACAGCAGCTGATAAGTACTAGAAGACCTGGAGATTTTTTTAAATAGAATTACAAATCTCTGGTGCTTTCTGGCATCGGACTAATTAAAAGAAAACCATATTTAGTGAACAACCCTTTTACACGAGCAGCTTATCCCTAATAAATGTTGTTACTAGGAATACTCATTCAACCAATAATCGGTCAGTGTAAAAGGGCCAGAGAGTAAGCAATCGTCGCACAGCTATCTGCCTAAACCGGGGCTGTAAATAAGAATAGGTTATATTATACATAAACAGGGGAATTTGCGGCTTACAGTGCATTTAAATGGCCGCATGAACGATACAGTGATTGTTCATGTGGCCCGGACGCTTGATTGTGTAAATGACAATGCAAGTGAGTACGGATCTCACTGTGACTGCACATTAGGCTGGGTTAAAGGGTCTTTAGTGTCTTCTAACCTGCTGTTAATTTCCCTTTAACGTCCATAGGGCTAATTGGCCGTTTCATCCAGCCCCTTAGGGTCCTATTACGCGAAGCGATTGTCTGCCAAATCAGGCCGATTCGGGCAGATATCGCTCAATGTAATAAAGACACTGATGAGCCGAGGAGCTGATCAGCTGATTGTTTTTAAACATATTGAAAGACAATTGGTGATGACAGGGTAAAATAAAACTATGAAGATCATACTTACCTGTCCACGCTCCCTGGTGTCTTCCTGGCTAACTGCAGACACTTCTGAAGCTGTCTGAAGTGACAGGCTTCTCAACCAATCACTGGCCACAGTGCTGTCTCAGCTCAGCTAGTGATTGGCTAGTCAGCTGCTCATCACTTCAGAGACAGCTGTGGTGAGCGGGGAACATGCAGAACAGGCAGGAGGACACCGTGGGAAGCTGGAGAGGTAAGTATGTTTATTATTTTACACATCACTAACAATGTCCGTACAGCACCATCATCGAGCCATGTAATAAACACAGAAGTTTCCCAGGAAAGGCTCCCGGGGTGGAGCAGCCCAGAGATCTAAGGCTGCAAGACTATAAGCCTACCACTGAACAAACGACGAGATTCGCTAATATCTAACACAAGAAAAGCAACGTAGGTTTAACACAGAAATCTTTATACTTGTTGGTTTATTAGGAGTTTCTATCTTAAAAAGGGGTTATCCAAACCTACAAAAACATGGCCACTTTCTTTCAGAGACAATATGACTGGAGACAACATTGTCTCCAGTTCAGGTGCGGTTTGCCAATTAAGCTCCATTCACTTTAATGGAACTGAGTAGCAAAACCCGCCCAAGAGTGATGCTGTCTCTGGAAGAAAGTGGCCATGTTTTTGTAACACTGGATAACTCCTTTAAGGGTGCGTTCACACCTACAGGATCTGCAGCAGATTTGATGCTGTGTTCAGTTATTTAAATGAAATCTGCTGCAGAAAATCAGCTGCAGATCCTGAAGGTGTAAACGCACCATAATACTGGATGTAGTGCCGATGTCCGGTTACCATGGTCATACAGATTGTGGAGGGGCTCCGGTGCTGGTGGCTTAGTACGGGTAAGATCTGCCTCTCTCTCTCTCGGTGCTTGAAGACTCAAATAAACATGTTACAGGGAAACAATCTGGACAACTGTGTTCGCTACAGGAAGAAAATGAGTATAGGTATTAGGTCACTCGTGGAAGTATATGATAACTGATGTATATGAGAACTGGACAAATTTGCTTTGAGTTGTCTCTCAGGGAAACATGATCGGTAATAAGAGGATTATACACATAGCACATAGGAGAACAGTGACGGCAGTGACAACCAGCCGAACATCACACGTACACGGTGGGTGGATTATTCATACCGGATACGCCCGGATCCAGGCGAGCATAAAGTGTTTTTTTTTTTATGTTATATGCTATATGGTAGGGGGAGCACAGGAGGGCTATATAACTGGGGGAACACACTGCAGTGGTGCTATATTCTACTGGGGGAGCACAGGGGCACTATATACTACTGGGAAGCACAAAGCGGGGGTCTATATACTACTGGGGGAGCAAAGGGGGACTATATACTACTGGGGGAGCAAAGGGGGACTATATACTACTGGGGGAGCGCACCGGGGGGTTATTTACTATTGGGGGAGAACAAAATGGGGGGTCTATACTACTGGGGGAGCAAAGCGGGGGACTATATACTACTGGGGGAGCACACAGGGGGGGCTATATACTACTGGAGAGCGCACAGGGGTCTATATACTACTGGGGGAGCACAAAGCGGGGGTCTATATACTACTGGGGGAGCGCACAGGGGGGCTATTTGCTACTGGGGAGCACACAGGGGTCTACATAAAGTTGTTGAGTACCTCTGTCCTATATTATACCCCAGAGCTGCACTCACTATTCTGCTGGTGGAGTCACTGTGTACATACATTATATTACTGATTCTGAGTTACATCCTATATTATACTCTAGAAGCTGCATTAAAAAGTTTTACAGGCCTGAAGGTTGAACTTTGGAAGACAGTCAGGCTATGCTTTGTATGAAGCTACTCCCCTCTCCTGTACAGTAATCTGGACACTACAGGGTTATCCACCTGATCCCAGTCACAGCAATGACTCCAATTTCCCCCTTATTGGAGCACAGTATTAATGGTTTGGTCAGTAACCCTTATCTGATGTGTAAATGAAGAGTATAGCAGTATATATTAGGTGATGGATGGCATACAGCTCTGCACAGTCAGGGCCCCCAATCTGATTGTGTACATGGCGTCTCTGCTGAGCTGGGCTGCCTGTCAGGGGCTCAGAAGGCTGCAGGAAACCATTTGCACCATTAGATTGGATAACTAATCCATCACCTAATATATACAGGTATACAGATCATTTACACACAGGAGGAGGTCATTTACCAAAGACACTGACTCTAAGACCCTGCTGTGTGTTATCCAATAAGAAATAAATAGGAAAGCAGAAAGGAAAAGGAAGGTCAATGGAACTATATGTAAAAAATGAGTGATGATCTGCAATAGGTATCAAAAGCCACAAAAACTGCCCCTAAGAAGCGACCTATATGGGACAGTTAGGGGGCAGGGATGCCCCTCTGGTCTGCCTGCCTGTCCCCCAGCAGTATGAGTGACATGTAGGGCTGGTTTTTTGTCATTGAGACCCACATAAAAGCAGAGCAGGCATCTTGGTATACCAGGGGGCGAGAAATGAGAGGACGAAGCCGCACCCGCAGGTCGTACACTCACCCACAGCTGTTGTTTCCTGGAGCTGTTTCTCTGCCTGTGCTGCATTTGTGCAGACCAGGACAATTTAAGTCACTAATAACTTTTGCCATGTCCAAAGTTTGTATAGGTAAGAGTCCGAGAGTTGACTGTGACCAATCAGAAAAAAAGTGTGGGGAGACAACTGCAATGCTGTGCACCCTTCTCTAGAAGACCTGGGCAGCAGTATACACTTGCACTGGGAGTTCGTACAGGCCACATACTTTTCTCTGCTCATTCTCTTGATTGGTCACAGTTTGAACACTTAGGGTCCTTTTCCACGGGCCGAGCAGGGCCCAATCAACGATGTGAACGAGCGCCGATCTAGCAGATCGGCGCTCGTTTACTGGGCCTATTCCACGGCCCCGATGATCGTTAAGCGAGGGCTGCAGGGACATAGTTACCGATGTCCTTGCAGCCCTTATTTCACACATTACCTGTCCAGACTGCAGGTCTTCTTCCTCACGGTCTCGCACCACAGCAGCTTTGGAGCAGGGCTGTCAGAACTGACAGACCGCTCAGCCAATCACTGGCCAAACGCTAAATCAGCACGGGGACGGTGTACGAATTATTATGCATAGGTCCATTTCTTAGAACGGGTAAGTTTACTTGGTTTATTATTTTCCCGCTCCCCCGCTGGCCTTGTTTTTTCGAACTTCATGGCAATTCTCCTTTAAAGCATACCTCTCATTTAGAAAAAACTTTTATATGTCACAGAGACACGTCCAAAGGTTTGATCAGTCCCATCAGAAGAATGAGTGGGGAGAAGTGCACCTCCCTGCTGTCACTAATCTTTGTGCTACGGCCCTATAGGTTAGTAATAGAGCGGCAGGATGTGGATCCCTGAGAGATAGGGAATGAAATTTTACTCATTTTACCAGTTGGTTCTCTTGATCACTAGGGGTCTCTGTAGTGACACCCTGACCAATCAAAACTTTTGAAATATCTAAAGTTTTTCTTAATGACAGTGCCCATTTAGGCTACGTATATGTCCGGCCACATATTTTTCGCGGCTGGACATATACGTTTAAAACTCCGGGCGGAATTTACGCAAGTTGCGGCCGGCTACATACAGTCCGCGAACTTACGCCCGTAAGCTACGTACGCTTCCCGAGCGGCGTACGTAGCGATCTGACAGCGGTCTTTTACTTGGAAATCTTCGCCTAGCCCCGGACACCCCACAGAACCTTTTGGATCGGCACAAAAAGCTGCAAAAATGAAGAAATCACCACTACGTACGGGACCGCATGTTACGCTACGGGCGTAAGTTACAGCATTTCCATCCCGAAACAATGGTCTGGTTCATTTTTTAGGGCGCCGCGTACGATCCGGGCGTAAGTTCTTACGTAGTGTGAACTGTGCGGCCGTAGATCGTATACTTTCCATTGTATGCAAACTACGTAAATCTCCGGCCACTTATTCACGGAGCGTGCTACGGTCGGAAACTTACGTAGTCTGAACGTAGCCTTAAGGTGTAACTGTCATTTAATTTTTTTCCCCAGAAATCGATAGTCCAAGCGATTTTAAGAAGCTCTGTTATAGGTTTCAGGCAAAAAAAAAGTCTCTTTCTTTACTCAAAAAGCTGTTTCCCAGCCTCACCCCACTTCTTATCTGTTCATTTTTAGGAAAAGCCGTCTACATAGAGGAGAAGAGTGAAGACGGATTTGCTGAGTCCCCTTATAACCTATGGAGGGGATGAGTGAGCAGGGAGAAGAGAGAAGCAGCTGTACAGTGTGGAGACTGTCTGGGCAAATAAAATGCTGGATTCACAGATCAGAAAGGTTGGTGCTCATCTGGGAACTTGGCAAAAGATGATTGCAGGATGTAGTGTTTTGCAGGGCGGCCTTTTCTCCTCTCTGTACTTACTCGCCCCCTCAACCCCTCCCCTCTCCATAGAGCATAATGGACACAGAAACCCTGCTTCTTCTGAAGTGAGGGGGGAGGTAGGAAAACAGCTTTTTGAGCACAGAAGGAAATTCTTGCTTAATAAAACCTATTAGAGTTTCTTAAAATCGCTTGTACTATAGATATTTATTGATTTTAAGTGACATTTAATGACAGTTTGGGTACTCTTTGGTCTGTGAAATTTCCTTCTGCCATCGATAGCTATAGCAAAAGCTCTAATAGAATATAAAGGATTAGAAAGTTAAACTAATGGTATTTAAGGGGTTATCCAGGGTTAGAAAGAAACCGCTACTTTCTTGTAAAAAGCAACGCCACCCGTTTTCAGGTGGTGTGTGGTATTACAATTCATCTCCATTCACTTCAATGGAACTGAACTGTGAAAATGCACCCAAACTGAGGACAGAAGAGGTGCTGTTTCTAGAAGAAAGTGGCCATGTTTTTCTAATCTGGACAATCCTTTTAAAGGTTATAGTTAAGAGGTTGTTAAAGTGTCACTGTCATTCCATTTTTTTTTTTTTTTGCAGATATCAATAGTCCAGGCGATTTTAACCCCTTAAGGTCAAAGCCTATTTTCGTTTTTGCGCTTTTGCTTATTCCATTTTAAGTTTAAAAGTCCATAGCGCTTGCATTTTTTCACCTAGAGACGTATATGAGCGCTTATTTTTTGCGAAACCAATTGTACTTTGCAATGACAGGCATTATTTTTCCATAACATATGCTGCGAAACTGGAAAAAAAATCATTTGCGCTGTCAAATTGAAAAAAAAAAACGAATTTGTTTTAATTTCGGGGAGTTTTGCATTTACGCCGTCTGTCCTATGGTAAAACTGACTTGTTATGCATGTTCCTCAAGTCGTTACGATTACTATGATATATAACATGTATAACTTATATTGTATCGGATGGCCTGTAAAAAATTCAAACCATTGTTAACAAATATACGTTCCTTAAAATCGCTCCATTCCCAGGCTTATAGCGCTTTTATCCTTTGGTCTATGGGGCTGTGTGAGGTGTCAGTTTTTGCGCCATGATGCGTTCTTTCTATCGGTACCTTGATTGCGCATATACGACTTTTTGATAGTTTTTTATTACATTTTTTCTGGATTTGATGTGACCAAAAATGCGCAATTTTGAACTTTGGAATTTTTTTGCGCTGACGCAGTTTACCGTGCGAGATCAGGAATGTGATTAATTAATAGTTCGGGCGATTACGCGCGCGGCGATACTAAATATGTTTATTTATTTATTAATTTATATTTATAAAATGGGAAAAGGGGGGTGATTTGGACTTTTATTAGGGGAGGGGATTTTTTATTAATAAAAACACTTTTTTACTTTTTTTTTTACTGTAACTAGAAGTCCCCCTGCGGGACTTGTATATAGACAGCACTGATCTCTCATAGAGATCAATGCTGTGTATATACACAGCAAAGATCGATTAGATCGGTCATAGATTACTATGGCCTGCTGCAAGCCATAGCAATCTATTGCCGAGCCGGGATCAGCGTCATTCCGACGCTGAGGCCCGGCACGGGCAGAAGAACGCATCGTGGGGGGGGAGATCCGTCCCACTAGACACCAGGGACGTGCGGCGCAGTGCCTCTAAGTGCAGCTGTCAGGTTTGACAGCTGCACTTAGAGGCTTAATTAGCCGACGCGGCAACGGGACCCGCGCCGGCTAATAGAGGCACTGCCCGGCTGCACGTGTCAGCCGGGATCAGCGCCGTTCAGAGCGCGGTCCCGGCGGGACCCCCCTCTGAACACCCCGAGCGGCACCATGACGTATCAGATACGTCATGGGTCGCTAAGGGGTTAATAAACTTTGTAATTTAGTTTATTAGGCAAATATCTGCATTCAAAAAGACTTTCCCCTAGTCCCCCCCCCTCCTTCACTGCTCATTATCAGGAAATCTCGACTCTTTTACATCAGTCACTGTCTGTTCTATGGAGAGGGGAGGGGAGAGGGGGGAGATTAGTCGCCAGCAGAGAACAAAGGATTACACAACGGGACCTGTGTGAAAGCCCGTATTCAGAGGTCAGAGGAGGAAGCCCGGTGATGTGGCTGTAAATTAACTCTTTGTTGTCCTGTTTTGGTGCCTCATCTTCCTCCACTCCTCCCCTCTCCATAGAGAACAATGAAGACAGGAGGGAGAGCTTCAAATTGCTTTTACAGGATAAAAATGCATTTTTCGGCTAATAAACCAAATTACAAAGTTTTCTTAAAATTGCCTGTACTATTGATTTCTACAAAAAAAATTATAACGACACTGACACTTAAAGGAGTTATGGACAATTTACAATGCCTTGACAAGGTGGATGAAGAACCCAATGAAGGTGGCATCAAAACAAATCCCAACAAAAAAAAAAAAAAGGTTTTTGCCATTTTTATTTTATGCAACAAAAATAACAAAAACAAATAAAATTAAGGAGAAAACAATAAATAGTAACAAAGTAATTTAGTACATATAAATAGCAATGTAAAAAGAGTCAGTGCTTTGCATGACACCCAGGCAGACACTCACAAAATACACAGGGAAAACTCAGGTGAAGAGCATACCTGAATCTGAACTGTTACCAATGCTGTTGGCGATCATTGGTATAGAGGATGATGTCTGCATTCTCTGCTGGGATGGGTTGAGATGTAACGGGTTCCCTGGATGGGGTAGCATCCCGTAACCGCTACTGCTTTGCATCTGGTTGATGAGTCCAGGGAGATGAGCGTTAGGTACAGGATTGTTGCCGTGAACAAAGTTAGTGTTAGGGTTTTGGCAGAAGACGCCCTCCCCTCTTATGTTAAGTGCCAGTGAGTTATGGAGATTGGCCGGGTTCAGGCTGTTGTCGTTGTAGCCCAGCTGGTTGGCAGCGCAAGGCAAACTCATGTTGGGGTCGGGAACGGTGCTATTGCTGTTCATGTGGGAGTTTTGACAACTCATGGTTTGGAGAAGTTGAGACATCGAATTTATGGGGAACGAATTTTGTCCTTGTTTCCGCATCAGGTCGGGTCCTGGTTTTTGCAGGCTGGGATTATCCACGGATGGAGGCTTGAGAAGACTGACAACAGTCGATGCAGGTTGCTTTCTTTTTCTTAAGTCCTTCTGCTGAGACATCAACTTATCTCTCAGAGCCGCCCGTCCGCTCTGCCCCTCTGCTGGAGGTAGCAGGGCGTTGGAGGCCGGGGGGAACATTGTGGGTAAAGTGCTACTTCCTTCATTGCTGCCACAGCTGACGGCAGATCCGGAACTGCTATTGTTACCAGCAAGTTTATTTTGATTTGCTAGCTGTGCTTTGGCTGCTGCTGAAAGTAAACTGCTCGCGGGGAAGGAGGCAGCGTTATGCTGGTTCAAGATCTGATTTAAAGGCATCCCCAGCAATCCCGTCTGACCCTTAAGAGGAGCGTTACCAGCCGAAGAGGGGGGGAAAACAGTGTTGTTGGGGGGGTTTAATACATTGCTCATTCCAGCTATCAATGGATTATGGATATCTTTGTACTGGTGATGTCCATCAGGCTTGGTTGACGGGCTTGATGGCATGGATGGTCTTGGAGAGCCCATACTGGGCCTTGGAGAACGTGGCGGGAGTTTGAGGCCACCGCAGGTAGGTTGCGTTCCCATGGGAGGCATCATAAAGTTTCCATGATCGGATGACGTGGAAGAAGAACGTGATCTTTGGGGTGATGCCTCGATCCTTCCTATACCAGGTGGCATTGTGTGCACGGGAGATGTTACCGGTGAGGGGGATAAGGATGTGGAGGCCGGGTGTTGAACTCTCTGAATGTGATTACCGTGATTCAGGTGACCAGGTTTGACGGTTGGCAATGGAAGATTACTTGGCAATGGAACGACGGCGGGTGGCATGTTTACATTCATCACAGGTACCTGAGAGTGAACATTTGGATGAAATGTGTTAGTGTTCATTACAGGGTTTTGGAGAACCGGTTTGCTGGGGATGGGGTCGAGAATACCAAGCGGATCTTTCTCTGAAGATGTTAATGGCTTTTTCTGAAGAGCACAAAGTGGCGGTGGTGGTGGCGGAGGGGGAGGTGGTGGCGGCAGTGGTGGTGGAGGACCTGGTGTCTGCTGCTTATGATGGAACATTGCACGTGACATATCCATGTTGGGCGGATAATTGCAAACAGTTTTCTTTAACACTGGACTGGCAAACGTTGGAGACAAAGGTAAATTTGTCCTACCAGCCATAGCGCATGACGGCTGCACCGGGGATCCATGTAACATGATAGATTGTGGCGATATGGGAGTCCTGTTCACATGAATGGGGCTGGAATTGGGTGGAGCGTGATAGTTGGGATTGTTCCTTGTGAATGCATCGGGGCTTCCCAGCGGGTCGGTCCTCGGGGATGCAGATCCATCACCGTAAATCTGGGATCCGGATGATGCTGGACTGGTCATGTTGCCGTGCCCCCCGCGGAATGGTGATTTCTGTCCATGCTCGTTGCTGCCTAACCTCTGTGGTGGATACGCAGGGTGAAGGTCATGCGGCTGAGATCCCACATATTCTTTAACCATCAGCTTAAATGGATTTCTACATTCTGGCAGCATAGAATTCACCATGCCCTCGAGTGATTTATTTCTCATGGATCGCGGGGTGGCTACGCGGGTGGACACGATAGGAGCAGAATCTGGATAAAGAAAACAAATACACATAATTGGCCCGGTATACGGCAATAAAGGGTGCAGTGCAATAACAGATGAAACTATGAAGCCCTTTAGGGTATGGTCACATGTATACACTGCGCACAATCCGTGGGGAAAAATCACAGGAGCAGAAAACTTTTATATTTCCAATGCACCAAAATACTCAGGATTTTGTAAAGATTTTCTACTATGGGATTTGGTGGGTAACAACGGCAGAAAATCTGCCAGTCTTGTAAGTCCAGTTCAGTCCTTGCCTGTCCAGTCTTGTAAGTAGTATGTGATTCTCAACACAACAATTAGCATTTTTGGGTTTTTGTTTCCCCCCCCCTCGCCTTCTAAGCTTTTATTTTTACAGGGTCATGTAAGGGCTTGTTTTGTTTTGTTTTTTTTTTCTCAAAAATAATTGTACTTTTACAACTAAAGTGTGTCCTCTAGGTCGTGATTGGACAATAAATGATTAAATAAATTAAATTAAATAGGTAACATCACTATTAGATTGTATCAGGTTATATTGTATTAAAATCAAAACACTGTAGAAAGCAAAATGATTAAATCATTTAATAAAAAACAACAACAAAATACACACACACACACACACACACACACACACTATGGGGGAGATTTATCAAACATGGTGTAAAGTGAAACAGGCCCTGTTGCCCCTAGCAACCAATCAGATTCCACTTTTCATTCCTCACAGATGCTTTGAAAAATGAAAGGTGGAATGTGATTGGTTGCTAGGGGCAAATAGGGGCAGAGTTACGTAGCAGTTAACAGCGTATGGGTACAGCATGGGCCAATCAGGCACAGGTGGCCATGCCATTCCCATACGTCATGGGTTGTCTAGTGGTTAATCTAGAAGAAAAAATAACATCACAAATATCCCAGACAATATTGCCACTAAGCTATTCCCACATACTTGTTCCTCCGCCAGGACTTGTTAACACCAGTGAGGGGTGCGGCGCCTCCATGCTCTTGTGTAGTGTGGCCACAGCGATGATCTTGCGCTTGTGGATGCACAGCTTGGTCACGTCCTCATCGGCTTTGACGTCCTCGGCGGTTCTCTGCTTTACAGCGGCTCCAGGGTCAAAATTAAACACCTATAAAACAGATAAATTACACAATGCAAACAGTGAGAAATCACATCATCATGTGGAAATAAGGGAAATAACATTTATTATGATTTATTATGGACCAGAAACTCTGGATCAGGATGAATTATATAACGGGAAACCTATACATTTCTTATGCAGAGGTCGGCAAGGGGCCTGGACAGAATAATACATGCTGAAAAATGAAATCTACTTGTTATTTGCATTACTTTGAGGTGGAGCTCTGGTTATAAGCATCTGCATAAATAGATCAGCGGCTGGTAACAGATAAGCTGACCCCTCAACTCTTCACACATTTATTATACAAATCCCCCTTTAAATCCAACAATCAGTGCGATGTATAGTGGGGTTAGAGATCTGCACATGTTGTAACGCCTGCTTGTGTGAGATCCCTTTAAAGGGGTTATCCAGCGCTACAAAAACATGGCCACTTTCTTCCAGAGACAGCACCACTCATGTCACCAGTTCTGGTGCGGTTTGCAATTAAGCTCCATTCACTTCAATGGAAGTTGCAAAACCTGCACCCTAACTGGAGACAAGAGTGGGGCTGTCTCTGGAAGAAAGTGGACATGTTTTTGTAACACTGGATGACTCCTTTAGGTTATACACCGATGAAAACTTTTGACATGTCAATACATCAATAGACGCTGGCAGGGCAGATCAACGCTCGTTTACGCTTTTTGATTGGGTCGTGTAAATGGACCCTTACTGTCCGTTCCAGTCCTCATCATACTTTGCAACTTATGGAGGAGCATGTGACCAAAGCAAAAGACTCCTTTAGTAGTGCACCACTCCAGTAAGGGGCATAAACTGATGCTCTCATATCTATACTTTACAACTATAACTACAACGGTCGTAGCATCAGACTTTAGAGTGAGTTCACTTGGCATATTCTCTGCTTCTGTAAATGCTGTAGATTTTCTATGCAGAAAATTTGCATCCCACTGGATACGATTTGAAGGAGTGATCCTGCTTGAGAAAAAGTGCCACTCGTGTCCTTAGTTTGGATGCAGATCAGTTTCAACGAAGTGAAACGAGTTGAATTGTAATGCGTTACACAACTTGAGGACAGGGGTAGTGCTGTTTGTACAAGAAAGTAGCTGTTATTTATTATTCTAATCCAGGAATATTCCTTTAAGAACTTGATGTGGGTGGATTTAAAAGGGGTTGTCTGGAATAAACTACAAAACTATGCTTATGGGGGGGGGGGGGGGGGCTGCAGGGGACACAACACTGCTGCATACTTACCTGTCCCGCTCCGCCACAGCTGCGGACGTGCTGTTCCCACTTACAATGGCCGCTTAGCATAGACAGCACTATCCTGTCCTATACATCACCATGTTGTCAAAAAGATGAAAGCAACAAAGAGTGGAGGACAACGGAAGGTCCTTGAACCAGCAACAGGTGCTGAGCAGGACAGGTAAGTATACAGCACAGTCCTGTCCCCTGCAGCCCAAGCAGCAGCATGGATTAATAGTTTATGCCAGACAACCCCTTTAAAGGCAATGTGTCACCTAAATGTTCTTTTACTGATTAGAGTCTGATAAAAAAAACTTGTTCTTTTATTCTAATCTGTTTCTATTTTCTGACTGTACTTTTTTAAATTAACTTTTTGTACATTGTTATGGGGGTGGCCATATTGCCTGAGCTGTTCTTAATGGCATTTAGCGTGATGCTTTACAGCAAGCTTCATGGACATAGAGGACAATAGACAGACTCTGTCCCCTTGGGATGAATGTGAAACATTACTGAGCGCGCTCTATAACCTGAAGAGGTCATTCCACAGGGAGCTGCTATTGTCTCCTCTATCTAATGCTGTCACGTGACGCTGCAATGCTGTACAAATAGCTTTACAGCAGACACATCAGAAAGTCTCAACTTAGATTTAACAGCGAGAATAAAAATGGCAAGATTTCCAGATTTTATACTATAGATGGAAAAATGGAAAATTAGAAAAAATGTCACCAAAAATTCTTAAAAAATATGTTTAACATAACATTTTCTGATAACACATTCCCTTTAAAGGGAACCTGTCACCCCCCATGCCGGGGTGACAGGCTCCCGACCCCCCAGCTACAGCCCCCTATACTCACCTGATCCCGCCGGGTCCCGCTTCTGGATCCGGTCGGGTCATGGAGATATCAGCCGCTGCAGCCCAACGCTCATAGAGAATGACGGAGGGGGCTGCAGCGGCTAAGATCTCCGTGACCCGACCGGATCCAGAAGCGGGACCCGGCGGGATCAGGTGAGTATAGGGGGCTGTAGCGGGGGGTCGGGAGCCATTCACCTCGGCACGGGGGGTGACAGGTTCCCTTTAAGCATGTCAATTTTTGTGTAGGTGCAGCTGCAGGTGTATTACCCCTCTTCATAACTACCCTTTAAAGAGAATCTGTCACTAGGTTTATGCTACCTTAAATGGGGAGACTTGCAACTGAGGCTCCACAGTGATTACTGTGTTTGGTTGGTCTAATTTTCATTGCCCCTGTTAGCCAGAAACCTGCTCCACACTGACGAGGGGCAAATACCCCGAAACAGCAGTCTGTGGATGGATACCTGCCATGGTTACCCTTGTCTTATGTCGTTACACTCGCAACAGAGTTAGACTTTGACTTATAGGGGCCACCCTGGTTTTTCCCTTTTTAGGTCCCAATGCTCGCAACAGAGTGAGGACCTGAGGGGCTACGTTTCAGGGTGGTTTGGTGTCCTCCCCACTGGGAGGCACCCCTCGGCGACAGGCTTCCTTCTCTGGAGAGAGGGATGTCTGGCTATTCCAGTGTTTTGAGACTCGCAACTGAGGCTCCACCGACCCCTTCTTTGCATACTTAAATGAGGACAGCATAAACTAGTGATATAAATGCTGAACAGATATAAATGCTGTGTATTACTTCCATCATTCTGTTCAGCCGTTCTACTAATATGCAGGAGAATAGGATTCTTGCCACACTCCCCGCCCTCCAGCTGCTGATTGACAGTTGCTGCCTATACACAGCATGGATAGATAACTGCCAATCAGCAGTTGGTGGGCGGAGTTTCTGCTTCTCATGAATATCGAGGACTACTGGGCTCATGCACATAATGGAGAGGACTACTTATTGGCCATGTTATTCAGGAGGAGATCTCTGGATCAGCTGCACAGAACAATGTAAGTGATACATCATTCTGTTCTGCTTCTCTGCACTGGTTTATCCTACCCTAAAATAGGACACCATAAACCTGCTGAAAGAGTCTCTTTAAAAAGGGAAAGAACAAATCAATTAGCATTTTTGTAGGAAAACTGTAATCCGCAGCAAAACTTGCAATACTCAATTTACATAATCTGCAATGAAATCCGCAGGAGCTTCTAAATATCTGTAATTTGGGGTGGATTTTCCAATGCAGATTCCGGTGAGTTTATGCCGCTATCACATCAACTGTTTCTAAAAACCTGTTAGCTATAGAGGCAGCGATACCTTCGGTAGGATAAGAGGACATTCCAGGCCGCACTTGCAAGTTCCATCTGTGAGAAGATAAGTTTTGACCTGGTCCAAACATGACAGATGGGATCCACTTGGGCTGAGAAAGAGAAAAAAGCATAAAAATGTTATATATAATTTAACACAAAGAGGACAATCTACAAGGGGCAGAGAGCAGCTTTATGTGCCAGCTCTTACAATCTAATCCAACACAGGTAGCTGCCTATTAATGCATGCGAGTATCCACGTGAATGTGTCAACCATGTGTTGCCGACGGTGACGAATTTAAAGGGGTTATCCAGGATTATTAAAACAATGCAGTTGCTTTTTCCCAAAAACGGTGCCACAGCAGTCTTCAGGTTGTGTGCGGTATTACAACTCGGTATTAAGTTTGATGATGGAAGCGAGCTCCAATAGCACACACAACCTGAGGATAAGAGTGGCGCTGTTTCTGAAAGGAAGAAGGTGTTGTGCCAATCCTAGACAACCCCTTTAAGGGGCTGCACAAACTATTCTGGCCGCATAAGTGAACAACCCTAAACAGGCTCTGTAGTGAGAAGTCAGCCCATGAAGATGGTCCCTTGATATAGTACATGCTTACCATATACAATTTTCCTAAGAGTTATAACGGGGATGGAGGACCTTCGCCCCTCTGGCTGTTGTAAAACTACAATTCCCATCATGCCTGTCCAGGCATGATGGGAATTGTAGTTTTGCAACAGCCGGGAGACAAGGGTTCCTCATCCCTGTTTTATAGCAACATTCCAAACAGACGACATTATAGAACAAGGAATAAGGAGGTGGAACATGAACTCGGCACTCACCTAATA
Organism: Dendropsophus ebraccatus; assembly: GCF_027789765.1. Lineage (NCBI taxonomy): Eukaryota > Metazoa > Chordata > Amphibia > Anura > Hylidae > Dendropsophus > Dendropsophus ebraccatus. The sequence continues at coordinate 20,275,280 of NC_091462.1, read as the reverse complement.
TAGAGAACGCCGCTTTGGTCCACTCGTCGTTGCCAACCCACTGGAACCTGCACCGACAGTGGGGCGCCGTCATTGTCTCCTCCATCACATACCTTTCCACCATTCATTTTCTTATTGTGATTCAGCCAAGGTATCAACAGAAAGAGGACTGCAATATGCCATATGTACTCATGACTCCGAGAGGACCGATCCTACACAGCTGGGTACACCGCACAAAGTGCATTTGGTTAAGTAATGTTCAGGGCAAGTTAGAAGAAAAATCGGGCATTGCTTCCAGAAGCCATTCCTGTCAGATATCCCACACTGCTCCGGGAGCGGAAACCTCTCAGAAGGCAATACTGTCCCCCTGCTAGGAAATGGTACAGTCCATCCATGCGCTGTAGCTTATATGATAACAAATACACACGTATAAAAGAACATTTCATCTTTGTCCGGCAGGGCACGCCGCCAGATGGAAACGTCTTGTAGGTTATCCACTTATAGGTTGCATCGTATAGCCAAAATATTGCAATATTTCCCGGGGGACTTCATGATGCCACAAATTCAGTGCTGTAGCCCTGCAAAGAGAGAAGCAAAGGATTAGGACCGACGACTGGAAGATTTTACAGGGAACTGGATTGTACAGTTTGCTTACATTTGTTTCTACAGCGTAAGCTCTATTTTCTCTCTATACTTGTACACAGTCTACAGCACAGGTGTCAAACTCGGGGCCTCCAGACATTATAAAACTATAATTCCCAGCTAAAGCTTTGGCTGTCCAGCCATGATGGGAATTGTAGTTTTGCAACAGCTGGAGGGTTATGAGTTGGACACCCGTGGTCTATAGGATTCTCCTTTCCAGCCTGTGTAATCTGTCCTCTAAGGTTTCTCTCCCCCCTGTCTACTATCCGAGCTAGTGTGTGAATTGTAGTTTTGCGATAGCTGAACGACTAAAGGTCAATAGAAGAAATCAGTGTGAAAACACATCTCACAGTATTGGGAATAGGAAGAGATCTGTGTACCAGGGTCAGCAGTTCCTGACATGGACAGAGGTGGCAGCAGACAGCCCTGTGTCAGACTGGAAAGAGTACACCACTTACTGCAGGGCAGACAGCAGATGATAGGTATTGGAAGACTTAAGATTTTTTGAATAGAAGTAAAAATCTGTATAACTTTTGGACACAGTTGATTTGAAATAAACCCCCCTTTAAAAAAATTATCTGGATAATTTGTACAGAAACAGAAGATGCTTCTTATATTTAGTCCCCTGACGCATCATTTCCAAATTTTTACTATTCTGGGCAAAACTTGAAGGGATTTTCCCACTATTTAAAGTTTTCCTGAAAGTCCCAAAACTTTAAGAAACTCAGCCTCCCAACTGCAGACCTCTATGGCTCTACTCTATTGATCTGTCTCCTGACGTTACAACCTGAAAACTATAAAATTACTAACATATGTCTGATGTTTTTTTGCTGTAAGGACATAAATGTATAGGAACTGAACACTGCTACAATACAATGTAGAAACCATACTGTAACAATGGGCGGTGATAGAGAAGCCAATCATTTTCTTAAAGGGGTACTCTGACAATTTTTTTTCTTTCAAATAAACTGGTTATACAGATTTGTAAATGACTTATTTAAAAATATCCAGTCTTCCAGTACTTATCAGCTGCTGTATGTCCTGCAGGAAGTGGTGTATGCTTTCCAGACACAGAGCTCTTTGCTGCCACCTCTGTCCATGTCAGGAACTGTTTAGAGCAGGAGAGGTTTTCTATGGGGTTTTGCTGCTGCCCAGGACAGTTCCTGACATGGACAGAGGTGACAGCAGAGAGCACTGTGTCACACTGGAGAGAATACACCACTTCCTGCAGGACATACAGCAGCTGATAAGTAGAATAATTTACAAATCTATAGAACGTTTTAAAACCTGTTAATTTAAAGCGACTCTGTACCCACAATCTGACCAACCAAGCCGCATGTACCTTCGGGTAGCTTCTTTTAATCAAAGATCTGTCCTGGGGTCCGTTCGGCAGGTGATGCAGTTATTGTCCTAAAAACAACTTTTAAATTTGCAGCCCTGTATCATATTGGCATGGCCTAGAGTGTCTGTGCCCTAGGCTTGCATCGCCTCTCCATCCCTCCTCCCCGCCCTCTTTATTATTAGGAACGCCCCAAGAACAATTTCTCCTATTCATCACCTGTTTGAACACTGCACATGCCAGGTGAGGAATAGGAAAAATCCTCCCTGGAGCATTCCTAATGATGAGGGACGGAGGGGGTGGTGCAATCCTAGGCCACGACAATTTGACACAGGGCTGCAAGTTTAAAAGTTGTTTTTTAGGACAATAACTGCATCACCTGCCGAACGGATTGCAGGACAGCTCTAAAAGCAGTTATCTGACGGTACCAGCAGATTGTGGGTACATAGTCACTTTAGAAGGAAAAAAGAACTCCCTGGAGTACCCCTTTAATAGAAACTTCCTGCATTAACAAGACATAGAAGTCGTCTGCGGAGGATGGGTGAGAGTAGCGGCATAATGTATGAGGACAGTCAAGGAGTACGGTATAAATAGGCAATGATGTGAAGTGATACCGTGCTCCTGGCTGACACGTGCACCTCACTTCATTGTGTAAAATTATCCCCCGTACACAAAGCCGGAAACGGTTAAAACTCTGTCCGTTTCATTCACCAGGCGGCTATAAATATCCCGCTTATTGCTATAGAAATTATGCTGGGGGAAAAAAATAGGTCACATAAATAAGAGCTCGTGACGGCACAAAAGACGAGGAGCGGCATGGTGCGGTCACTGTACATAGAGACTGTGGAGTCTGCAATCACAATGTGCAGGCCGGACAGCTGCTATATTAACATGTGATGGCTGCCACTCACAACGGGAGCAGATAATATGTGCCGCCATGACGGGTCGTACAACCAGTATGGCAAACAAGACTCCAACAATAAGAGACAGGCGGGATTATACAAGGACTGGCATGAATACATCACAATTATCACAGGTGTGATGTCACTGCAGACCGTACTAAACGCTCTCACTGTTCGGCGGCACCAAATTCTGGGACATATATATAACTAAAGTTTAAACTAGAGCTTAAAGGGGTACTCCGGCAAAAAAAAAATAAAAAATTCTTTCAAATTCTGTCCAAAGGAGTAAAGGTTTTCTATGGAGATGTGCTACTGCTCTGGACAGTTCCTGACATGGACAGAGGTGGCACCAGAGAGCACTGTGTCAGACTGGGGAGAATACACCACTTCCTGCAGGACATACAGTAGCTGATAAGCAGTGGAAGACTGGAGATTTTTAAATAGAAGTAAAATACAAATCTATATAATTTTGTCACAAAGTTGATTTGAAAGAAAAAAAAAACCTGCTTTTTATCTCCGCTCCATTCTTGCAGGGCTGTTATCGGTGACTATAGTTTAGCTGCAGTGCCTACAGGGAGAGGAAGGTAGTCTGAGACACGCCCCTTTCCTGCTTCTCTCTCATTGGCTGCTGTGTATAAACACAAGGCTGGCAATGAAGTCAGGGAACAGAGGGCAGATTTCCATCACAGCGAGAAGCCGCTTAGTAAGGTGGGGTCTGGATTTCACATATCACGGCTGGGGTCACATCAGTACGCTGGATGTATAATGTCCGAGGAGCCGATGAGTTCAATAGACTGCACATAGTAACTAGCTGACTAAGTTCGGTCTATTAAAGGGGTTGTCCAGTGAAAATCTTTTTCTTTCAAATCAACTGGTCTTAGAAAGTTATATAGATTTGTAATTTACTACTATTAAAAAAAACTCAAGTCTTCCCATACTTATCAGCTACTGCGTGTCCTGTAGGAAATGTTTTATTTTCAGTCTGAAAATAAAGTATAAAGTATGCTCTCTGCTGCCATCTCTGGCTGAGACAGGAACTGTCCAGAGCAGGGGAGGTTTTTGATGGGGATTCATAGAAAACCAAGACAGAGTTCCTGTCTCGGCCAGAGATGTCAGCAGAGAGCACTGTGTCAGACTGAAAATAAAACATTTCCTGCAGGGCATACAGGAGCTGATAAGTATGGGAAGGCTTGAGGTTTTTTAATAGAAGTAAATGATAAATCGCTCCATAAATGAGACTGAGCTACTGAGCATGTGCGACCATCAGCACAGGACACATTGGGTGGACGCCATAAGTATAAAAAAAAAAAAAAAAAAGCACCAGGTGGCAGCACAACAAGTAACGGCAATATTCACACACACAGTTCACACAAAAAAAAATAAAAAATTTCTTTCAAATCAACTGGTGCCAGAGGTTCGAATTTACTTCTATTAAAAAATATCTAGTCTTCCAATACTTATAAGCCGCTGTATGTCCTGCAGGAAGTGGTGTATTCTTTTCAGTCTGACAGTGCTCTCTGCTGCCACCTCTGTCCATGTCAGGAACTCTCCAGAGCAGCAGCAAATCTCCATAGAATTTTTTTTTTTCTAAACAGAAGTAAATTACAATCCTCTGGCACTTTAAACTGAAAATTATCCTGCAAAAAATGTAAACCTGTATAATGCAAAAATACAAAAACATACATTTTAATAAAATCCCTAATGCTCAAGAACGGTAATAGTTGACCAATACAATCACATCGGTAACAGCTAAACACCGGGGGTGGGGGTGGATCGGTGCTGCAATCCTACATTTTCTGGAATGGTGTAAAAGAGGTCTATGCCTCGTCTCCAGAACGCCTAGGCAGGTCTTCCCTTTTATACTCCCTGGTAGTAACAATCCAATTTGCTCTAGTAGTAGTAGGAGGGTTCCTCCACCTCCATCAAAGCGAGGTCCTTCCTTTCCTCCACAATAATAGTGCATTCCCCTTCCACCAGCAGTCACAGCTATTCCTGCCCCTTCCCAGTGATTGCAGCAGAATTACAGCAGTGCCCCCTCCTCTATATGGACACCTTCATACAGTTAGCAGTGGCTAAATCCTTTGAAGATGCAATAGGTTAGGACAGGGATGGGGGAACCCTTGTCCCTGCAGCTGTTGCAAAACTACAATTTCCATCATGTCTGGACGGCCAAAGCTTGGCTTCAGCTGACCAGGCATGATGGGAATTGTAGTTCTTCAACTGGAGGGCTGCAGGTTCCTCATCCCTGGGTAAGGGAATAGTTATCTATTCGGGTTAGGGGTCAGTCTGCTGGGACACCCAATGATTACAATAATAGGTGTCCCGAGTGCCCCCTGCCTGAACGATGGATTCATACCTGACCACTGCTCTATAAGACTGAAGAAGATACCAAAGTATGGCGTTCAGCTATTTCCAGTAGTCCCAGAATAGATAGGTGATGAGCTGTCACTATAGGAAATCCCCTTTAAAATTCACTTACAACAGCTGAAAATACCCGGAGTGACTGCCAGAAACCATACAACACCACATGATATGATGATATATTGCACTATTCTGTATCTTATTCTAAAATCATCTTCCTAAGTGTCGGATTATCGGACTTTCTTTCTATATGCGGCTATTACATACAGAAGCAAAGCCGTCAGGATGGATAAGACACATAATCAGGCCGGAAGCCTCCACAGAGAGGAAACACACGGCTCAGGATTCTCCCGGCTTGTCCCATGAAAATATTGCATAAATTGCGTAGTGTTGGCGAGGCCTCCATCTGCATCTATACATCCCATGCAGCCGGGAGGAGATGGAAGGATCTGGGCCACTCACATGCATTCTCCTCCACGCCTAATGTGCACTGCAATAGTAATAAGAAAACTGTAATCTTACCATGGCAACCCCTGAACTACAATCTCAGCTCCGCCACCTCTGATACAGCGCACAATGGGCTCCTCTACTCTGATCCACGCAGATCTCATTGTCTGCCAAGTGCACCGACTACAGAGCAGGGTATATAGCTGCCAATACATGGTATATATACCTGGGGAGGTAAACACCTGGCAGGGAAGACAGAGGCGGCTCCTTCTAAGCCAACAGATAAAGCAATGCAAATGAAACATTAAAAATATACATGTTATTCTATAGCGTCCATGGTGCATTACACTCTATAGGGAAGAGCTAATAAAACTGGGGGGAAAAAAATAAAAAAGTGATGCAATCGTCCTTAATAACCAATTATATCGCTTCTTTCACTTTCAAAAAGCCTGTGGGAAACGGGAGCTGCAACCTGACTCCTTTCGATCAGAAAATGCTCCACTTCCCTTTTATTAACAGAAACTTGGTTGACAGCAATCAAGCCCCCCCCCGAACATGAACACACTCTCAACCCCCCCCATGGACCCCCCCACATACACATGGACACTCACCTGGTGGACAGCAATCTCTCTGCCCCCCCCCCCCCCCATATACACATGGACACTCACCTGGTGGACAGCAATCTCTCTGCCCCCCCCAAATAAACATGGACACTCACCTGGTGGACAGCAATCTCTCTGCCCCCCCCATATACACATGGACACTCACCTGGTGGACAGCAATCTCTCTGCCCCCCCCCCCATACACATGGACACTGACCTGGGGGATAGAAATGCCTCCTGACCCCCCTTCCCACACACACACACGGACACTCACCTGGTGGACAGCAACCTACCTTATCTCCCCCATACACATGGGCACTCACCTGGTGGACAGTAATCTCTTCTCACTGCAACAACACCCCCCCCCCCAAACAATAAAAATGGACAATGACTTGGTGGACAGCCATCTCTCCTGACACTGTTTTTGATCTAATAGGAAGAAATGGGCCGGGGTAAGTAGAATGTAGGCTCATTTACACGTCCAATACAGAGCAAAAATTTGTTGGGTGTCTGGGCCCTTACTGTGTCAGATCTGTATTTCGTTAATGGATGAACTATTATTTTTGGTTGTTTGAGTAATGTTGCTAAAAAATATGGATGACATGTATATACATAGACGCATATCTATATACACATATACATATATAAATACACATTATCTATGTTATACAGATACATCACACATAAGCATATTGCAGATACAGAATATAACAGTGTGAACAGGCCCTTAGGGCAAGTATAAATGCAGCAGATTTGTTGCATACAGTTCCCCATCCGTCCCGTTCATCTCAGGCTGCAGACATCCATGCGGTTGCCGCCTTGTCAGGGGTAGGACACTGATTTCAAAGGACAGCGGAAACGCTTAAGGTATACAGTATGTGAACATGGCTTTATACGTCCTTCCAGCTTTAATTTCTATCAGCCGGATCTATAAGACGATATAACACAATTGTCACCTAACAAGCCACAATGATGACAGCTCAACCTGGGGGACCCCAAACACTGACCGTCCCCCCATCTACACAGAGGATCAGTGTGGCCCTGGGCTCCCAGAATCCTTTGCTCCTGACACATGGCTACAGGACCGGCACAGCTCCTCTCCTGGTAGCTGATGACAGACGCACAACCATACCACAGCCATGGGGCATTTTTGCGACTGAGTTTAGTGATGAAGTGACGGCGGATCCAGACGTAAAAACCAAAAGCGCTGAATCCTCGAAAGCAAAAAACCAAACAGAGAGAGCGGAGGCGAAATGCAGAAATGTGACAAAAAACTAAAACCTTAAGGATTTGGCTATTTATAGTTATGTTAAAACTTTTTTTTTTTTTTTTTTTTTTTATTGTTATTTTTGCATCCCAGCATTGAATGGAGCAGTAGTTGGGCACCTATGATGCTTATCCATTTACCTGGGGGACAGCCGACCTGCAATCTAGGGGGGGGGGGGGGGTGGTACAGTGATGGTATAGTTGGACTCCTTAACATGGAAACATTAGAGATTTCAATCAAATTACATTGATAGATATATATCTATCTATCTATCAATCTGCTCAGCTCCTTCTGCTCCACAACATGATGCTAATAAGGTTAGGTAACATTTTCATGGTGACGGGATCCCTTTAAATCATAATTACCAAAAACATCCAAATGACCTTGATCAAAAGTACCACATACCCTGGTTATTTTGGCCTGATAACATGCATGTGACCCGGCTGCTTGTAATCTGTGTATAAAAAAAACTGAGTGAGTTTCTAGGATCCAGACAGACTCTCGTATCTTTTACCCAACCACTAACACTTCTGGATTGTGAGTCATGGAGAAAGCAAAAGAATTGTCAGCGGATCTACGGGAAAAGGTAGTTGAACTGTATAAAACAGGAAAGGGGCACAAAAATATATCCGAGGAATTGATGATGCCGGTCAGCAGTGTTCAAAAAAAAAAAAAAAATCTAAAAATCCCAAAGTACAAAATTGCGCATTTTTGGTCGCATCAAGTCCAGAAAAATTGTAATAAAAAGCGATCAAAAAAGTCCCATATGCGCAATTAAGGTAACGATAGAAAGAACACATCATGGCGCAAAATGACACCTGACACAGCCCCATAGACCAAAGGATAAAAGCGTTATAAGCCTGGGAATGGAGCGATTTTAAGGAACATATATTTAACAATGATTTGAATTTTGTACAGGCCATCAGATACAATATAAGTTATACATGTTACATATTGTCATAATCGTAACGACTTGAGGAACATGTTTTACCGCAGGCCGAATGGCGTAAAAACAAATACCCCCCAAATAAATAAAATATCTATTTTTTTAAATTTCACCACACATTGAATTTTTACTTGGTTATGCAGTGTACCTTATGAAAAAATTCAGCCTGTCATTGCAAAGTACAATTAGTGGAGGGAAAAAACCAGAAGTCCAAAAATGCAAATTGGCCCGGTCCTCTAAGGGTTAAACAAAGTCACAATTTTGAAAAACTGTGAGCTCTTAAACCAAGGTACCACAAAGTATCTCGCCTACAATACAACAAACAGCACAGAGACAAGCCTCGGGAGTGATGAGACTTTTTGGCCACAACCATAAACATTACATTTGGAGAGGTGTCAGCAAGGCCTATGATGAAAGGGGCACCATTCCTTCTGTAAAGCACGGAGGTGGATCGCTGATGGTTTGGGGGATGTGTGAGATACAAAGGCACAGGAAACTCGGTCAAACGTGAAGGAAAGATAAATGCAGCCGGTTATCAGCGAATACTGGAGGCAAATGTGCACTCATCAGCCCGTAGGCTACGCATGGGACGTACTTGGACGTTTCAGTATGACACCGATCCAAAACACAAGGCCAAGTTGATCTGTCATTGGCTAGAGCAGAACAAAGTGAAGGTTCTGGAGTGGCCATCTCAGTCTCCTGACCTCAGTATCATTGAGCCACTCTGGGGAGATCTCAAGCACGCAGTTCAAGCAAGACAGCCCAGGAATTTACAGGAACTGGAGGCTTTTAGCCAAGAAGAAAGGGCAGCTTTACCATCTGAACCTGATCCACAACTACCACAAAAGACTTCAAGTTGTCATTGATGTTAGAGGTGGGCAATACACAGTATTAAGAACTGGAGGAAGGGAACTTTCAATCAGGGTCATTGGATGTTTTTGGTTGTCATTATGATCTAAAAACAGAAACCACTGTAGTTTGACAATAAATGGACTGACTCGACCACTAACCAGGAGTGGAAAATAGGGGGGGGGGGGACATAAACAAACATTACTCATCTCTCCTTGTGCAATTGTAGTGCTGGATTGCCACTCCGAGCTCTCCTGCACAGCCGACATCAAGACCCAGATGATGGACTGACCGCTAAGCCAGTAAGGGACTGGGGCGGGAACCCGCTGCAGTCATTGATTGGCTGAGCAGGCACTCCATCGGCCAGGTCGGGAATTTCCCCTAAAGTCGTGACATCATTGGAACTTGGGGGTTAAATGACTTTCGGTGGTGGTCCCGGTGTCAGTAACCCGGCGCTTTGCGGGCACAGAAAGAGTTAGGCAATGATGGTTTCCCCCTGCCAGTTGTGGATTTTTCCAAATCACCAAACAACTTCTTAAAAACAAAGCTATACTTACTTGTATCCAGGTCCAGTCTCTGGATGGCAGGTTTTTAGTCTTGTGCCGGCCAGTACAGAGCTCACAGCTCCATCACGGCTCCATCAATCATATGACAGCCTTCTCTGTGAGCACGCAATGACAGGGACTTTCGGCAATTGGTCTCTTTTTTTCAACCAGCACTAAAGACTAAAAAGCTTCTTTCAGGAGACTAGATACAAGTATAGCTGCCTTCAGGATACTGGACCTGGATACAAGTAAGTATCACTGTTATATAGCTTCCTTCAGGAGACTGGACCTGGATACAAGTAAGTATAGCTGCCTTCAGAAGACTGGACTTGGATAAGTATAGCTGCCTTTAGGAGACTGGACCTGGAGACAAGTACCAGGATTTGAGGTAACTCCATTCCTGGCCATTTAACCTCCTAGATGCCAAGGTCAACAGCAACTGTGGCATGTAAGTGGTTACACACTGGGAAGGGGTTCCCTGTCACCTCACTATGCTCTCTACCAGGGAAAATATGGTGGTCATGACAGACCCTCATAACTTGCATCACTGCATCCATACAAACCTGGACTGATGGTGATCATGTTATTAACCTGCAAAAGAAAGAAATGACAAAAAACAATGCCAAAGAATCCAGTTTTCTAGTAAATGCCACCAAATCCTAAACAGGCCAGGTCCTTAAAGGAGCTTACTTATTCTAAAAAAAAATGACCAAGGGGAGAAAACACCAACAAATAAAAGCATAACTTGATAAATCCCTAGGATCACTTTAATGCAGGATAAATGTTGCTGTCTCATTGTGAAGTTGCTCTTTAACAGGAATCAGTCAGCTGTTCTGAGCCCTGATTGACAGCTGTGGCCATTTATTGATTGGATGCTGGAGCTGTCACTCAAGGCTGAGAAGTGGTGCTGAGGAGACTCAGTTGTATATAGTCAGGGACTGTAGATCTGTCCATAGTCAGGTAACTAACACACAGGAGCACGGCTTCTTATAAGACATCTCTAATGACTGACCTCAGTCCTACTACTGGAATCAGCCATAAGTCTATGTGCACACTACCAAATTTCCGCAGAGACTTCAAGCGGATTCCGCTGGGCCGACTCTGCTTGAAGTTCCGCCCGTTCCATACACTCGATATCTGCCGCCGTCGAACATAAAGATTTAGCGCAAAAATGTGACGACAGAAAAAAGGTGAGGGGAGAGGCGCTGCAGGCACAGATGCTCTATGCCCCGCCTCACTGACACTGTCAGAATAAAAGTTGTTTTTAGTCCGAATACCTGCCCCAGGAGACAGACAGACCCCGGGACCAGGCACGGAAGTAAATTATAAATCTCTGGCACTTGCTGGGAAAAAATGTTGGTGAACAACAAAAGGCTACACAAATAAAACCATGATCATTCGTGCAATTCATAGCGTCTTCTAAAGGCAAACTATCAGCCCTCACTCATGTCCATGCACGGCCCCATATCAGCCCGAGTAAAAGAGTCCTTAGGATGAATCCACATGCAGCAGATTTGTGGCAGAAAGATCTTTGACTGGAGATGATTCCCATCCATCAAAATGTGGCTGTCTGTAAGCAGTTAGAAAGGCTGCAGTACTTTAATACACGTTCATCCTTGCGTTGGTGTCTTGCTAGAGGAAACGGTTTTTCGTTTTATCTGATTGGCGATAAACAATTGCAAAGGAACGCTTGTGCGAATGACCTGAAAGCATTCACCATAATACAATTGTCATTAGTTACGATTGCAACCATGATAGTTTGCACACTCGTTAATCGTATCGTTGTAACGAACGATGTGTACATACACCGAAAGATTTGTGAACGATTAAAGGGGTGGTTCACCAATTTTTTTTTTTAATTTCAAATAAACTGGTGCCAGAAAGTTTCAGAGATTTGTAATTTACTTCTATTAAAAAATCTCTAGTCTTCCATTACTTATCAGCTTCTGTATGTCCTGCAGGAAGTAGTGTATTCTCTCCAGTCTGACACAGTGCTCTCTGCTGCCACCTCTGTCCGTGTCAGGAACTGTCCAGAGCAGCAGCAAATCCACATAGAAAACCTCTCCTGCTCTCCAGACTGGAAAGAATACACCACCTCCTGCAGGACATACAGCAGCTGGAAGACTAAAGTACTGGAAGACTAGAGATTTTTTAATAGAAGTAAATTACAAATCTCGGGAACTTTCTGGCATCAGTTAATTTTAAAGAAAAAATAAATAAATTGGTGAACAAACCCTTAAACAATTAAAGGAGAAATCCGGTGGAATTTTTCATTAAAGTATTGTATTGCCCCCCCAAAAGTTTGAGAAATCCCCAATATACACTTATTATGGGAAATGCTTATAAAGTGCTTTTTTCCCTGCACTTACTACTGCATCAAGGCTTCACTTCCTGGATAACATGGTGATGTCACTTCCTGGATAACATGGTGATGTCACTTCCTGGATAACATGGTGATGTCACTTCCTGGATAACATGGTGATGTCACTTCCTGGATAACATGGTGATGTCACTTCCTGGATAACATGGTGATGTCACTTACTGGATAACATGGTGATGTCACTTACTGGATAAAATGGTGATGTCACAACCCGACTCCCAGAGCTGTGCGGGCTGTGGCTGCTGGAGAGGATGATGGCAGGGGGACACTGAGGGACACAGGGCACTGGAAGGAAACTGAGCATCTCTCTGCCATCATCCTCTCCAGCAGCCACAGCCCGCACAGCTCTGGGAGTCGGGTCGTGACAGCACCATGTTATCCAGGAAGTGACATCACCCTGTTATCCAGGAAGTGACATCACCCTGTTATCCAGGAAGTGACATCACCATGTTATCCAGGAAGTGACATCACCATGTTATCCAGGAAGTGACATCACCATGTTATCCAGGAAGTGAAGCCTTGATGCTGTAGTAAGTGCAGAGAAAAAAACAACTTTATAAGCATTTCCTGTAATAAGTGTATATTGGGGATTTGTATAACTTTTGGGGGGCAATACAATACTTTAATAAAAAGTTTTGCCGGACTTTTCCTTTAACAATAATTTTATGATCAACTCAAAAGACAAGACAAACAAGTTTTCGTTAAGTCGTTTTGATCGTTACACGCGGAAAGATTATCGCTTGAATTCAAGCAATATAACGATTTTCCAAACAATAATCTTTCCGTGTAATAGGGCCCTTACATTACATTAGATGTCAACCTATTGCTGCAGATTTTCATTGAAAAGTGACAGCAACCGAGTATGAATTCACCCTAAGGACCCCACCTCCATGATGACCCCGCTCCTCTATGGGGGACACATCGCTAATCCATCTGCCCAGGTGCCAGATTATAATGCAGATAATCCAGACTGGTTTAGTATTGTTAAAAATAATAAAACGTTAGGAGAATGAATACTGCAAGAACATAAGCATTACAGGTCATAGAACGAGCACACAGAAAAAAATGCTAAAAGCGGTGGCTTTCTTGGCGCAATCCGTCTGGACCAGGAGTCTGATGTCTGGATCGCTGGGTTTCCTCAATGTTATCGGTCATAGAAAAACAACTCCCAGCATGCCCTCAGCATTAGCCAACTTCATCCCATTTTAATGCCCCAGAGGTACAGTCCATACATTACTTTCCTAAAGCAACCAGTGATGATTACAACGCATGTCGCCCATCAACGTGCCGAGCAGCCTCCACCAGGACCGTGTGCCCCACACCAGGAAGGTGACACCATCCACCTGGAAAGGTGAAATGTCACACACCATGTTCTGCTACGAAGACCAAGCCAAGAAAAGGTGCAACATGACAATTACAAAAGTCCTCAAAATCCAGAATATATCCACTGTGCAGGCCCAGCAATGGAGAGAGAGTATAGAGTCTTTAGCACTAGAGGTCCTGTCCCGCATTACACAGAATTGATATGAATGAACGCTAAGTAATACTTCATTTCCCCTGTGGTGGCGCTGCAGAGGAACAGGGCGCTTACTGCAAGGCTTCTCTACAGAAAGTAGCTGATGAATGGGACAGTGTGTGACCTGCTTGTTGTCAAGGGACTGCAGAAGCAGAGAGCGCCAAGATAGGTATTCTATAGATAAATCAGTGTAATATGTAGTCACCCCCCCCAGTCTGATCACTAACAAGAGGAATGGCAGTAAATATTTCAACTATTCACCAATGGTCTCTTCCTCACATGCCGCCTCACCTCTCCATATCCCTGTCAGGCCTGTCACCCCATCAGCGGCCCTCACGTGCCCCGTCACCCCATCAGCGCCTCGTTACCCCATCAGCGCCCCTCACTTGCCCCGTCACCCAGTCAGAGCCCCTCACAGGAGCCGTCACCCCATTAACCCCCCCTCACACAAGCCGTCTCCCAATCAGCACCACTCACCCCACTAGCGCCCCTCACATGCCCCGTCACCCCATCTGGTCCATGCCCCGTCACCCCATCTGGTCCATGCCCCGTCACCCCATCAGCACCTCTTACACTAGCTGTCACCCCATCAGCACCCCTCACTCGCCCCATCGCCACCCCTCACATGCCCCTTCACCCCATCGCCACCCCTCACATGCCCCGTCACCCCTCACATGCCCCGTCACCCCATCGCCACCCCTCACATGCCCCGTCACCCCATCGCCACCCCTCACATGCCCCGTCACCCCATCAGCACCCCTCACATGCCCCATCACCACCCCTCACACGCCCCATCACCCGTTGAGCACCTCTCACACTAGCTGTGACTCCATTAGCGCCCCTCACCCTCCCCATCACCCGCTCAGCACCCCTCACACACCCCATCAGCACCCCTCACGCGCCCCGTCACCCACTCAGCACCCCTCACGCGCCCCGTCACCGCCCCTCGCCCAGTCAGAGCCCCTCACAGGAGCCGTCACCCCATTAGCACCCCACTAGCGCCCCTCACATGCCCCGCTCACCCCACTAGCGCCCCTCACATGCCCCGCTCACCCCACTAGCGCCCCTCACATGCCCCGTCACCCCATCTGGTCCATGCCCCGTCACCCCATCTGGTCCATGCCCCGTCACCCCATCTGGTCCATGCCCCGTCACCCCATCTGGTCCATGCCCCGTCACCCCATCTGGTCCATGCCCCGTCACCCCATCTGGTCCATGCCCCGTCACCCCATCTGGTCCATGCCCCGTCACCCCATCTGGTCCATGCCCCGTCACCCCATCTGGTCCATGCCCCGTCACCCCATCTGGTCCATGCCCCGTCACCCCATCTGGTCCATGCCCCGTCACCCCATCTGGTCCATGCCCCGTCACCCCATCTGGTCCATGCCCCGTCACCCCATCTGGTCCATGCCCCGTCACCCCATCTGGTCCATGCCCCGTCACCCCATCTGGTCCATGCCCCGTCACCCCATCTGGTCCATGCCCCGTCACCCCATCAGCACCTCTTACACTAGCTGTCACCCCATCAGCACCCCTCAAACTAGCTGTCACCCCATCAGCACCCCTCACACGCCCCGTCACCCGCTCAGCACCCCTCACATGGCCCGTCACCACCCCACACACGCCCTATCACCTGCTCAGCACCTCTCACACTAGCTGTCACCCCATTAGCGCCCCACACACGCCCCATCACCCGCTCAGCACCCCTCACACGCCCCGTCACCCGCTCAGCACCCCGTCACCCGCTCAGCACCCCTCACACGCCCCGTCACCCGCCCGTCACCCACTCAGCACCCCTCACACGCCCCGTCACCCGCTCAGCACCCCTCACACGCCCCGTCACCCGCTCAGCACCCCTCACACGCCCCGTCACCCGCTCAGCACCCCTCACACGCCCCGTCACCCGCTCAGCACCCCTCACACGCCCGTCACCCGCTCAGCACCCCTCACACGCCCCGTCACCCGCTCAGCACCCCTCACACGCCCCGTCACCCGCTCAGCACCCCTCACACGCCCCGTCACCCGCTCAGCACCCCTCACACGCCCCGTCACCCGTTCAGCACCCCTCACACATGAGCTGTCGCCCCTCCTGAGCCCCCACTTGCCCTCCCATGTCACCACTCCATTCCCTTCTGACCTGTCACTTCCCGGGCGCCCCCCAGGCCCCCTGCCAGCCCCCCAGCACTGTGCCCCCTCATGTACCAGAGCCCACAGCCGTTCCCCCACTTACCCCGCGCGTGTAGTGTCGCCTCCGGCCTCCTCCAGCACAGTCCCGGGCGGAGCAGCACACAGGCGGATAGAGCGGCTCCTGAGGTGGGATCCGGGGGGCCCCTGTCCCTCTCAGTGTGCGGCCCAGGCCCGGTGAGCACTCCCCCCTCCCCCCCGGGTCAGCCCGACCCGCATCTAGCTGGGAGGCGGAGGGCAGCGGTCCCCCTTGCACTCGCACCCCTGCACTGAGCACGACACCCCTCGGCGCCCCCGCTCCGGCTCCCCGGGCAGCTCCTGCTTCCCTGGCTCCTTTGGAGAAAGATGGGAGTTTTCCAACTGCGCATGTCCGGGCCAAGGCGGGGGAGGCGGGGACCCACAGAGCACTGCGCCGAAGAGATCCCGGAAGTGACGCCATACCGGAAATAGTCCTATGACTGTCTCCAAGGTGACAGGTGTAGGGGGCGGAGTCGGAACGAGTTGTGATCACGTGGTTGCAGCAGAGCGGCGGGAGCTTCTGAGAATCTGACAGGGCGGCAGCGGTGTGAGGTGAGAGCCGGGCGCCAGGGACTGAGGGGCTTCTGATTTTGAATTTGAAGCTTTATTTGTTAGTGGGCAATGACTCTATTGAAGAACAACTCTCAGCGTGTCCTGCAGGGCATGCTGGGAGCTGTAGTTTCACAATTACTGGAGAGACACCGGGGTCAGACTGAAAATAAAACATTTTCTGCAGGACCTACAGTAGCTGATAAGTTGGGGAAGACTTGAGATTTTTTAATAGAAGTAAATTACAAATCTATATAACTTTCTGACACCAGTTGATTTAAAAGAAAAAGATTTTCGCTGGACAACCCCTTTAAGGCCTGAGGCGTCAGCTATAGCTATTGATCGGTGGGGGTCTCAGTACTGTCTAACAGGAGAGGAAAGCAGAGTCCATATTCTGCCTGTGATAGTACATACAATACTTTAAAGGGGTAGTTCAGTAAAAAAAAATTCTTCATCTTCTATAAAAATCTCATTACTTATCAGCTGCTGTATGTCCTGCAGTAAGTGGTTTATTCTATCCAGTCTGGAGAGCAGGAGAGGTTTTCTATGGGGATTTGCTGCTGCTCTGGACAGTTCCTGACATGGACAGAGGTGGCAGCAGAGAGCTCTGTGTCAGACTGGAAAGAATACACCACTTCCTGCAGGACATACAGCAGCTGATACATACTGGAAGACTGAAGATTTTTTAATAGAAGTAAATTACAAATCTATATAACTTTCTGGCATCAGTTGATTTAAAAGAAATATTTTGGGGGTCAACAACCCCTTTAAAGCATTACTGTCTCTTACGTTGTGCTCAGACACGTCCAAAGCTGCCGATCGCACTGGGTCTCCCGACTCCTTTGTTTCATAGACATTAGTGAAGCGAAGGAGTCTGATTTGATTGACGGCTAGAAAGAGAGACGCACTGGTGCACACGTGGGATCTGTACGTGTCATCACTTCTCCACAATGTCAGTAAGGAACCAAGGGTTTGGGCTGTAACCAATCTGATCCTCTGCACTATTTCTGGGAACTTTTAAATTATTAGATATGCAGATGAGGTGGTTTGGTGCACTGGGGGCGGGACTACCACTCTAAGTGCACCAATCCACCTCCTAATAGCAGGACACCGCCCAATTGGTGCACTGGAAATGGTAGTCCCGCCCCCAGTGCACCAAAATGCCTTATTAGCATAGGGAATAAACTTCTATTATCCTAAAAATGGCATCGAGGATGAAGGTAAGAAACTTCCCTCCATCCTCAGCGCCCCGTGTGCTATAGGGAGATCAGCAGGTTAGATGCTTCCCTGTAATCTTAGGATAACCCCTAAATAAAGGCAAAGATCTGTCTGTACTCCCACCATAGTAATCCAGCGCTGTGTAACCCCCCTATGGAGTGGGTGCCAGGGGTCTCATATTACATGGAAATAAATCATTCCTCACAATTGGAATAGATCACTGGATCACTACCCCGTTGCTGGGAGTGTGATACACGAAGGGATGAAGGGAGAGCCGCATGGAGGGAGAGCCGCACAGCCTGATAAAATTGCCCAGCAGGGGGCCAGGTGACTGGAGACAGGACAGTGATCCAGGGATGGAGTCGTGCACTTGGTATCCATCATGGGACGGATCTGGTGTGGCCGTCATTCTCATTTCTCTTTTCCTATAATGGAGCAGAAATAGAAGCGTGGATGGGGACAGCTATACAGCATTATCCTCCTGTGTTATTACCTTATTACCTGAATTCTCCTCTGTACTCCCTTATGAAAGTCTGACTGTCTGCTGCTGGAGTCCTATGTTATGCTGGCCTTAAAGGTGTATTTCTCTCAAAGATAACTTTTCATTTGTTGCTGCCCATGGTAAAGCTAACAACTCCGTCCATACTTGTTATTATCTATTCAGTCTCCTTCCCCCGGTTCTGATCCTGTTGCTTTGTGCTTTGACAAAGAAATCTGCTTGTGTGACCTTTTCTCTCTGTCTCCCCCTCCCTTCCAAAACATCTGTTGTAAACAAGTCCCTGGCAGGCTGTATATGCAACTTTGTAACAACGCTAATGCTGGGATTGGTAATCACAGTTCACAGAGTTTATTAGCAACTTGACCTAGGATTAACCCTCCCAGCATTAAAAAGTTGCAGATAATGCATGCCGGAGACATGTTTACAACAGGCGTCGGGGGAGGAGGGGGAGACGGAGAGATCATCTCACACAAAGCTTTGTCTTCAGCAGCAGCTCAGAACTGGGGAAAGGAGACTGAATAGATAATGGAGGAGATTTATCAAACATGGTGTAAAGTGAAACTGGCTTAGTTGCCCCTAGCAACCAATCAGATTCCACCTATCATTCCTCACAGACTCTTTGGAAAATGAAAGGTGGAATCTGATTGGTTGCTAGGGGCAACTGGGCCAGTTTCACTTTACATCATGTTTGATAAATCTCTCCCAATGTGTAGAAGGAATTGTTAGCCTCACCATGGGCAGCAACATATGAAAAGTTATGTTTTAGCTGAATACCCCTTTAATAATTATTGCTAGTAACTGTTCTGTTTTATTTCCCCCTGTTTAGTGCATTGAGCAATTATATCATGAGCAAAAGAAAAAGTAAGGAGAAGAGCCTCCCTATAGGAGAATGCATCTCTCAGGTAAGACGTATCCATTTGAAGAAGCTTATACAATGTTAAGCATTCCTGCGGTGTCATTTGTTTCATCCCAGCTCAGCTGCATCTGTGTAACAGGAAGTGCTGTATTCTTGGCTGACTTCCTGTGAACCACAGATTGCTGTCCTTCCTCTCCCATCACTTGTACTCTCATCTCTTATGTACACAGTACTGCTAAAAATAGAATGTTTGTCCTCTGTAAGGGCCGTATTGGACGGCCTGACCCCCCCCCCCCCCATCTGCTGTATCTAATAATAAAGACTTTTCTCCCTGTTGTCCTGCAGCCCTCTTCCTGTGTTCCCTGCTCACCGCTGAACCTTCTGGCCCCGTCTCTTCAGTGACTGCCGCTCAGCCAATCACTGGCCGAGGCAGGACTACGTTGCAACCAGTGATTGGCTGAGCGGCCGTTACTGAAGAGACTGAGACTGAAGCGTCAGCGGTGAGTGGGGAACACGGCCAAAGGGCTGCAGGACAATGGGGGAAAGTAAGTATGAACTTTATTATTTTTACACAGTCAAGAGCCGTCCGCTGTGCAACGCTGCGTGTGGCGCTCAATGATTTTTAAGCAGGTTAAAAGGAAAACGATCGGCCGATGATCAATTCTTCATCTGATTGTTTTCTTTATTACTTGGAGCGATAATCTGCCAAATCGGCCTGATCAGCAAGATTATCACTCTGTGTAATAGAGACTGGGAGAGCAGTGATACAGTAGGTGAGTCTATACATTGATAACTGCATGAGGTATACCTGTCTCTGCTGTGTGCATATTCACTAGTGTCTTATGAGAGTCAGCTGATATCCTGAGAGCCAACAGGGAGAAATGGAAATATGACACTTTTTTTTGAAGCCTGGCTAAAGTCTTTGGGGGAGATTTATCAAAGGGTGTAAAATTTAGACTGGTGCAAACTACCCACAGCAACCAATCACAGCTCAGCTTTAGGCAGTGCTGAAAGGAAAGCTGAGCTGTGATTGGTTCCTGTGGGCAGTTTGCATCAGTCTAACTTTTACACCCTTTGATAAGGGTGTATTTTATTAATGGAGAAGCCCATTGAAAATTTTTATTAAAGTATTGTATTACCCCCCAAAAGTTATACAAATCACCAATATACACTTATTACGGGAAATGCTTATAAAGTGCTTTTTTCCTGCTCTTACTACTGCATCAAGGCTTCACTTCCTGGATAACATGGTGATGTCACTTCCTGGATAACATGGTGATGTCACTTCCTGGATAACATGGTGATGTCACGACCCGACTCCCAAAGCTGTGCGGGCTGTGGCTGCTGGAGAGGATGATGGCAGAGGGATGCTCAGTGTCCCTCCAGTGCCCTGTGTCCCTCAGTGTCCCCCTGCCATAATCCTCTCCAGCAGCCACAGCCCGCACAGCTCTAGGAGTCAGGTCGTGACATCACCATTTTATCCAGGAAGTGACATCACCATGTTATCAGGAAGTGACATCGCCATGTTATCCAGGAAGTGACATCACCATGTTATCCAGGAAGTGAAGCCTTGGTGCAGTAGTAAGTGCTTGGAATAAAGCACTTTATAAGCATTTCCCATGATAAGTGTATATTGGTGATTTGTATAACTTTTGGGGGGCAATACAATACTTTAAAGGACAACTCCCGCGGGACCCCAAAAAAAAACAAAAAACACAGACACACACAGACACCATACTCACCATCTCTCCGGTGACGATCGCCACTCGATTCGCCCGCCGTCCGCCTCTCCGTCGCCGCCGTCCGCCATCCAGCGATGTCTCCGACTTCCGGGTCCAGGGGATGGAAAAGGCTGCCAGTGCGCTTGCGCATCGGCAGCCTTTTCATTGGCTGGAGCGCATCACATGGCTTCCAGCAAGCTCAGCCAATCAGGGCTGAGCAAGCTGGAAGCCATGTGATGCGCTCCAGCCAATGAAAAGGCTGCTGGTGCGCATGTGCACCAGCAGCCTTTTCATCCCCATTCACTCACTTTGCATGAAGACGCTGAGGAGGAAGAAGACCCGGACCGCCCCTCGGCTCTGACGTCGTCGTCACCAGATGCCGCCCCGGAGAAGAGGACCGTGACGATCGTAATAGGTAATGTATACATTCCTTAACTTCCGGGGTGGGGGGTCGGGGGTCCGAAAGTGGGGGAAGGGGGCCAGGCCGGGTATTTAACCACATTACAAAGTTATATAACTTTGTAATGTGTGTTAAATGAGCAAAAAAAAATTTTTGTGGGAGTTGTCCTTTAATAAAAAATTTTCGCCAGACTTCTCCTTTAAGACACACGCTTCTACATAAATCTTACCTGTGTGTCCTCGCAGAAATCTACACAAGCTCAGAGCTGACATACTTGTCTTAGTACATAGTCTTAGGGGCCTTTTACATGGGCAAATTTATTGGCAAGTAGTGTTGCTAGAAATGCTCATTTGCCCGGTAACCGACCTATGTAAAAGTGACAGCGATTTGCCGAGGAGCAGGAAAACTATGATCCTCAGCTGATTGCATTTTGTGGGATGCACTAAAATATATCGCTATTTCCCGCACTTCTCTCTGTGTATACAGGAAACGTGCAGCCGACAGCAGTCCATTTAAATGGCCGCACAAATGATGCCGTGATCGTTTGTGCGTCCTTCCAGATTATCTGATCGTGCTATCTGAAAGCACTGCAAACAAGCACCAATATCGCTGATTGGCATCCTTGCATGTCCCCATATCGGGCCGTGTAAGAGGACCCTTAGTGCATAGTGTGCATGAAGCCTTTTTTCTGTCCATATAAACGGAAGATTGTTACTTCAAGCTACATACACTTCAAATACAAGTAACAGTGATTGTGGACAAAAATCTGTTTCTACGAGCTGTGGGGTTAGTTTTTTATTCCACATTGTAATGTATCTCTCTTATACACTTATAGCTACAAGCCCAGCTTCGTCAGAGACTCCTGCAGCAAGGCCAACCTGGCAAGCGATGTGGGGTGGAGGCTCAGCACAAGTAAGTGCCGTTTATAAGGGATGGCTAGTGCCAGACGCCACCAATTATATTATACATCACAATGGCAGATTTACACTGTGTTGATAAAAGGAAATGACTAAGGGCCCTATTCCACCGGACGATTATTGTTCAGATTATCGTTAAATCGTTCGAATCTAAACGATAATCGTTCGGTTGAAATGCAGTTAACGATTAACGTCCGAACGAGAAATCGTTGATCACTTTATAAGACCTGGACCTATTTTTTTCGTTGCTCGTTCGCAAAACGTTCGCAAATCGTTCGCATTGAATAAGACGTCATTCGGTCGTTTGCAGTAGATACAAACGCAATAGCGAAGAAAAAACGATCTCAACTATGATCATAAGTAACGATTATCGTTCCATGGAAATGAGTAAACGTTTTCAGGTCTTTGGCAATAGTGGTCGTTTGAGATCGTTATCGTTAACGATTATGCGAACGATAATCGTCCGGTAGAATAGGGCCCTAAATCTCCTGATCTGTAGGATTGTTCTGAAGACCTTCAGGAATATCCCTGGGAGGCTGTCCTCCCAACAATAGCTTCATGCTCATGAATAAAGTTCATAATGAACACACAGACTTGGGGTCCATTTACACAGAAAGATTATCTGACAGATTATCTGCCAAAGATTTGAAGCCAAAGCCAGGAACAGACTATAAACAGAGATCAGGTCATAAAGGAAAGCCTGAGATTTCTCCTCTTTCAGAATCCATTTCTGGCTTTAGCTTCAAATGTTTGGCAGATAATCTGTCTGTGTAAATGGACCCTTAGGGTACTATTATTCCAAGTGATTTTTTCTTTTAACGATAAACAATCTCAAACAATCGCTATGGCAAACGACCCGAAATCGTTCGGCCAATTACACAGAACGATGATTGTTACTTATGATAGTTCTTGTGGTTATTTTGTCATCGCTATTTCGTATGTTTCAGCTATGACTTCTTATTACACCGAATGATTTGCGATGATCAAACGATAAAAATAGGTACGAATTCTATCAAACGACCAACGATTTCTCGTTGGTCGTTTAATCATTGTTCGCTATTACACGAAACTATTATCGTTTAAATCCAAACGATCTAACGATTTTTCGAACGATAATCGTCCCATAAATAGAGGTTCGGACGCTCACCTTGCTGCACACCTCATGGTTGTGTTATCAATATTGACTTTTTATACTGAACTAATGAAACATATTTAGTTTTTTAAGCTTTATTGTTTTATGACTCCTTTATCTGCGCTTATTTCCATCTTGCTGGCTACAACTTTTTGTTATAGTACCACATGAATACTACAGCCAGACAGGGCCTGCAGCAGTGACTTATTCTATATAGCATTTTTGAAGTATATTACATTTTCCTTCCTTCTGGATCTGAGAACATAATATAATATTCCAGACTCCCCCTGCTGACTGCAGACTGTGGGCTGTTTGCACCACATGCGTTTTTGGAAGGAAGAGCAGATTGGTGATTGTTGAAGGGTACCTGTCTCTTTAAATCTCTTAAAAACGCCAGATGTCGTCGTCTTGTCAGATGTTTTGATTGATGGAGGTCTGGTCTAGGCTTAGGGGCCTATTCCACAGGAGCGATAATCGGCAGAATCGGCCCGATTTGGCCGATTATCGCTCGGTGGAATAGAGAGAACGATCAGCTGATGATCGTTTATTTGGGGCCAGACCTAAAATCATCGGTCCCCCACCGCGCATCGCTACGGTGGAATAGCGGTGCGCGGCGGCAACCGACGATTTGAGAAGCAGCATACATTACCCAGCAGGGCCCTAAGACCCCCTGTGAGACCTACCATGAACCGACAGCGGAGCTCAGCGCTGTGCTTGTATGTTGCTCTGTAAGCAGCATTAGTGGTGTATGGATATTCAGAGAATACATTGACCTCCTCCTTATACTGCCCACTCTCAGCAGAAGTGATATGGTACTTCACTAGGTGACTGCTAAAAGTGTTATTGTGTTTTTAGCTCTTAGCGCTCCCCCATCATCTCCGTATTTGAGTTGCGTTGACCGTTTCCTTTCTAATTCTCATCTCTCAACTGTGTGAAAAACAAATCCTTTTCCTTTAGTGAAGGACGCCTTCTCATTGGGAGCCTGTAACGCTGCCTCGCACAGGACTCTTCAACCTCATTGCCGCTTTGTTGTGAGCTCCAACATGAGTCAAGCAGCTGCTCGGCTGGCACTCGGCGGCTGTCAGAAGTCAGACAGAAGCCGCTCCTCTGATGACTGCCTCCGCTCAGCTTCTCTTCACTTTGTGCTATTTTCAGACTGAGCTGCTCGTCCTTTGTTATTATAATTTCAGGCACTTAGTGGAGCTTCTGAAGAGAACAGTGATTCATGGGGAGAGTAACTCCGCGCTGATCATCGGTCCCCGGGGATCGGGGAAGAGCATGGTGAGATTCCTTATCATCTCCGCTGCCAGCTTACTACTGTGGTTTTTGTGTGCCCTCACATATATTACGTGTGTGTGTGTGTGTGTGTGTGTGTGTGTGTGTGTATATATATTATATATATATATATATATATATATATATATATATATATATATATATATATAATATATATACACACACACACACACACACACACACACACACACATATATATATATATACATGGACCATGTGATTCTTTTCTCTGTACTCCCCTACATGTGCTCATACACAGAGAACTGCCATACCTGTGGATTCTCACATCTTTGTGAACTTTTTCAGCAATTTACTCTACAGCAGTAACTTATGTAATCAGACCAGTAGGGATAGCCCTCTCCTCCCATGTATACCCCTGACACTGTCACCAGTTCTCCGGTTGTCCTTCCTTGCACCACTTTTGGTCGGCATTGACCACTACATAGGAGAAAATCCCACAAGGCTAAAGATCTCCTACCACTTGCCCATTTTTCCTTCTTCCAGCAACAACTTGAACAACCTGTCAGTGGTTTTACTGTCATGTCTCAACCTTGTAAAACATAGCATGAAGATCCCCTTACGTTTACTTGTTATTGTGTTGTGTCTTTTAGCTGCTACATGATGCCCTAGAAGAAATATTAGCCGTCAAAGAAATAAAGGAGAACGCATTGCAGGTCCAGCTGAATGGTAAGTACAGGGATGAGCTTGTTTCCATGATGCACTGTTGAGGCATTAAAAAAAATTACTCTGCTCCCGTATACGTTAGTGCTACACAAAGCGGGTCAGATTGTGCCTTTACTCTGGTTTGTGTCGGCTGCAGTGGAAAACATTAAAGTTTCACTGTCCTTTCATTTTTTTTTTTTTTTTTTTTTTGCAGAAATCAATAGTACAGGCGATTTTTGAGAAACTTTGTATTTGGGTTTATTAGACAAATATGCCATTATCTGCATTCAAAAAGACTTTCCGCAGGTCCCCCCCTCCCTCCTCTCTCTCATCCACTGCTCATTATCGGGAAATCTCAACTCTTTTCCATCAGTCGGGCCCTGTCTGTTCTATTGAGAGGGGAGGAGGGATATTAGTCGGCAGCAGAGAACAAAGGATTACACAGTGGGAGCTGTATGAAAGCCGGTATTCAAAGGTCAGAGAGGTCACTGCTGACTTCAGAGGAGATAGCCTGGAGCCGTAGCTGTAACTTCACTCTTTGTTGTCCTGTTTTGAAGCCTCATACCCCTCCCCTCTCCGTAGGAAACCATGAAGACAGGGGGGAGAGCTTCAAACTGCTTTTTCATTATGAAAATGCATTTTCCGGCTAATAAACCCATTTACAAAGTTTCATAAAATCGCCCGTACTATTGATTTCTGCCCAAAAAGAAAATAAAACGACAGTGACACTTTAAAGTTGTGGTGATGGCGCAGTTTTCTTACAACTCTGTTAGTCATTATCTATTGTCCTTTACTTTTTATGCTGAGATTAGATGTCTAGATAATGGCAGCCATATAAATGTGTTCCATTCTTTTATTTATTTATTTTTTTAGGTCTTTTGCAAACTAATGACAAGATTGCTTTGCGGGAAATCACTCGACAGCTAAACCTGGAAAATGTGGTTGGGGACAGAGTATTTGTGAGTACCTTGTATTATCTGGTATCATAGAGATCAGCAGTAGAGTTGAGCAAACTTGCACCCGAACCTGAGTGTGTGGTGTTTGATTACCGGCTGCTGCTGAAGTTAGATTCAACCCTTGGAAGTCCTGGAAAACACGGATACAGCCTATGGCCTATGGCTATATCCCTGTTTTCCTGCATCCCCAGGGCTGCATCCAACTTCTGCTACTGTGGGGAATCAAATGTTGAGCATTCAGGCTTGGATGACATTGCTGAACCCAAACATTTCAAGAGATCTCAACAGTATTCCTTAGCCTATCATTTACACGTTTTGTTGCTGCCCATGTGACAAATCAATGAAAGGTTTAGATAGTAAAACCCCTATATCTCAGGAACTGGGGTCATAGCAAGAAAGTAGATCACGGCACCCGAGGCTATAAAATGAAAACTTTTTACAATTTAGTTGTGTACAGTGCATAGTAATACTGCACCTAGACAGATGATGATGATGATGGGTCATTGAATACGAAAGAGGTATGTTGCATGCTCTACTGCAGAGAAGGAATAAATATATTTAAAAAAATATTTTAAATAAGAGAGGATGTGACTCAAAAAAACCCTCCTGCTCTGGTGTTTATTTTTATTTTGGTTACGACCAGGGCCGTTTTCAATACATTGGTTGGCCCAGTGCACAGGCCTCAAGAGTGGGCCCCCCCCAACCCAGCGTTATCAGAATCGGAGCTCCACACACAGTAGGATCCCCTGAAAATGTCCCCACATTGTATTAAGAGCCCCAATACATACGGTAGTTACCTCATAACCATATCACCAATGATACCATTATATAATACCGCCACACCATGACCACTATCACTACAGCCCTTTAACAGTTACATCAATTTACTCACAGGGGGCATCTTCTCGGATCAGAGTCTTTCACCTTTTCTTTCACTCCATCCAGCATGGGCCACCATGAAGTCTTCTCCTGGCTGTGAATCTTCTCTCCAGAATCTGCCAGAGAAACATTTTAGGCTCCAACACATACAGTAGTAAGGTCCCCTGTACCCCTATATAGTAGTTACCCCCCTATGTACCCCTATATAGTAGTTACACCCCTCTGTGCTCCCCCACAGCTGTGTGCTTCCCCCAGTCGTATATAGACACCTGTGTGCTGCCCCCAGTACTATAGACCAATAGGTGCTGCTCCCAGTAGTATATATACCCCCTGTGCAACCCCCCAGTAGTATATAGACCCCTTGTGTGCTTCCCCCAGTACTATAGACCTCTAGGTGCTGCTCCCAGTAGTATATAGCCCCCTCTGTGCTCCCCCAGTTATATATACCCCCCTTGCATCCCCCAGTAGTATATATACCCCCCATGCAGCCCCCAGTAGTATATATATCCCCTGTGCTCCCCCAGTAGTATATAGTCCCCCTGTGCATTCCCCAGTAGTATATATATATCCCCTGTGCTCCCCCCAGTAGTATATAGTCTCCCTGTGCACCCCCCAGTAGTATATATATCCCCTGTGCTCCCCCCAGTACGCTTTCCCAGTTATATATAACCCCTGTGCACCCCCCCCCCCCCATTTTTATATATATATATATATATATATATATATTATAGTGGTGCCTTGGATTACGAGCATAATTCGTTCCGGGACCGTGCTTGTAATCCAAATCCACTCTTAAACCAAAGCAAATTTTCCCATAAGAAATCATTCAAATGCAAACAATTGGTTCCACACCCCAAAAATAATGATTTATTATTCTGAATAACATGTAAAACAAATGAAACAAACATTCAGAAACAGCAGAATATGTGATATTATAAGTTACTGTACAGGAATGGAGAGGATGGGGCACACAAGGACTGACAGAGACTGCAGGGAGCATGAAGGAATGAGCAGGGCAGATGTGGGCACAGTATAGCAGCACTCACTGTCTGGGGAGAGAGTGGTTACAGCTATGAAGAAATTACCTCCACAGTCCTGTCCCCTGATGCAAGCCCCAGCCTGAAGTGGATCTGCTATGATTTGGAAGGTGAGGGAGACTTCCTGGGTCAGAGTACAGGGCTGTAGACCCCGCTATACAGACCATGTCCCTCTCCCACTTGCGCTCCCACCCAGTACAGGGAGCTCTTAAACCAAAGCAATGCTCTTAAACCAAGTCACAATTTTGAAAAACTGTGAGCTCTTAAACCAAAACACTCTTAAACCAAGTTACTCTTAAACCAAGGTACCACTGTATATATCCCCTGTGCGCCCCCGAGTAGTATATGCAAAAGGACGCTGGTTGACCTCAGGGAGATCAACCAAAACACCGCAGAGACACCATCACGTGTCTCAACGTCAGTGTATTCTAGAACATTACCCCCTGGGAAATTAAATATGCAAAAGAACACTGCAGAGACACCATCACATGTCTCGACGTCAGTGAACTAGCCAGACCTTCCCTCCGGGAAGGAACAACCAAGCCAAAGGCGTTCTCCAGTCAAGGAAACCACCTCAGCAAGGTATCCATCCACAGACAGCTGTTTCGGGGTTTTTGCCCCTCATCAGTCTGGTGTAGGTTTCTGGCTAGTGGGAGCAATGACTAGTAAGTGCATGCAAAAGGACGCTGGTTGACCTCAGGGAGATCAACCAAAACACCGCAGAGACACCATCACGTGTCTCAACGTCAGTGTATTCTAGAACATTGCCCCCTGGGAAATTAGTATATAGCCCCCATGTGAGCTCCCCGTTATATATACCCCCTGTGCGTCCCCAGTTATATATACCCCCCGTGCGCCGCCCAGTTGTATATATATCCCCTGTGCGCCCCAGTTGTGTATAGCCCCCCTCTGCACTCCCCCAGTTATATATACCCCCCGTGCGCCCCCCCAGTTATATATACCCCCCTGTGCACCCCCCAGTAGTATATTGGCCCCTCCTGTGGCACCACTAGTAGTATAGACCCCCGCTGTGTGCTGCCCCCCCTTTATATAGCCCCCCTTTGTGCTTCCCCCTCCCATATAGCAAATAAAAAAAAAAACACTTTATACTCACCTGGGTCCGCGCGTTCCTCTTCTCATCACTTCACCCTTGTGACCGCAGGCAGTGCTTTGCCTGCGGTCACAAGAGGCCGCTCTCCCCTCTCGCGATGTCGGCGCTGAGTGACGTCACTCAGCGCCGATACCACTACGGAAGAGCGGCCTCTTGTGACCGCAGGCAAAGCACTGCCTGCGGCCACAAGGATGACTGACAGGGAGGGAGCCAATGGCTCCCGACCTGTCAGTGCCGCTGCTGCTGCCTGTACCTATGAGCGCTCGTTACGAGCGCTCATAGCTACAGTACAGAGCGCAGCAGCAGTCTGGGGGCGCCCTGCAGGGGGCGCCATGGATGGTTAACTTACCCATCCCGATGGCGCCCTCCTGGCAGGCTGGTGGCCGGAGCCCTGTGCGACCGCAATGGTCGCACAGAGCAAAGGCCGGCCCTGCTCAGGGTGGGCCCCTTTAACCAGTGGGCCCGGTGCACGTGCACCATGTGCCCTCTGGTTAAAGCGGCCCTGGTTACGACGTTCACCGCGAGGGATCAGTTTCTTAAGTTTTCTCAATCACATCACCTGTTTAAAGTGTCACTGTCGTGAAATTTCTTTTGCAGAAATCAATAGTACAGGCGATTTTAAGAAACTTTGTAATTGGGTTTATTAGCCGAAAAATGCATTTTTAGCATGAAAAAGCATTTTGAAGATCTCCCCCCTGTCTTCATTGTTCTCTTATGGAGAGAGCTAAATAAAAGACCAAAACAGGACAACAAAGAGTTAATCTACAAATACCTCACCCTCTATCTCCTCTTACAGTCACCACTGACCTCTCTGAGCTCTGATTACAGCTGTCACCTAGCTCAGTGCCTGTAATCCTCTGTTATCTGCTCTCTGCTGTCGGCTAACTCCCTCCTCCCTTCTCCCCTCTCTATAGAACAGACTGGGTACGTCTGATGCAACAAGTCACAATTTCTGGATTTTTTGCAGTGGATGGAAAAGAGGAGGGAGGGGGGGACCTGGGAAAAGGGTTTTTAAATGCAGATAATGGCATATTTGGCTGATAAACCCAATTACAAAGTTTCTTAAAATCGCCTGGGCTATTGATTTCTGCAAAAAAAAAGGCCCATTTACATAGTCCGACAATCAGGTGTTTGAAAGTTCCAACTTTCTTTTTTCTTTTCCCCCAAAGGTAATGTTTGTTGAATTTCTTAAAAAAAAAAAAAAAAAAAAAAAAAAAGATTTTACTTTGGCCTATACACCCTTTTGGATTAGGTAATTTTTTTTTATTTCCATCTGATAATCCAGAATATTTGATAATCCAGTTCCTGCTGATTGTACAGAGTACTTCTGGTGCTGTGATGTGCCCTGTAGACATAACTTACATGTTGTCGCTTTTCTCCCGCTCACTCTCCGCTGTCCTGCCGTGTTGTTCTCGTACTTCTCTGTAGCTTATGGCTCTTACATAACTCTCATGTGCTTTGTACTTGGCAGGGCAGCTTTGCAGAGAATCTCTCCTTCCTCCTTGAAGCGTTGAAAACAGGTAAATGAGAATTCTAGAGAACGTCTACATTCCTGTGAAAAGTATTTTCTGTTTTATTACTTAGCGTTAGTCATCTGTCATGCCAACACCTCAATAACAGAACAGAGCAAACAATTACCATGTGTTACAATAGAAACACTTAGACCCCAACTGTTAAGAACTTTTGACACGTCTTGGGACATGTTAAAAGTTGTTGTGTGCGTTGTTTTTTAAAACAAAAGATTTTATTTATACATTTTGTTTTACATACAGGCACACGACAATTCTCGGAAAGTCACTGAATCAGACTCGGACACCACCAGCCAATGAGACCAAATCTTGTCGAATTTCCAGGGCCCCTTAAAAGGGGTAGTTCACCCTTTTTTTTTTTTTTTTTTTTATTTCAAATGAACTGGTACCAGAGATTTGTAATTTTACTTCTATTCAAAAATTTCAGGTCTCCCAGTACTTGTAAGCTGCTGTATGTCCTGCAGGAAGTGGTGTATTCCAGTTTGAAGACCACAAGAGGTTTTCTGTGGGGACTTACTACTGCTCTGCACAGTTCCTGACATGGACAGAGGTGGCAGCAGAGAGCACTGTGTCAGACTGTAGAGAATACACCACTTCCTGCAGGACATACAGCAGCTTATAAGTACTGGATAATTACAAATTTCTGGCACTTCCTGGAAACAGTTGATTTAAAAGTGAAAAAAAAATTGGTGAACAACCCCTCTAAGAGTTTATACATCCATGTAAGCTTGTAGTATCATGTGTTTTTTTTTTTTTTTATTATTATTTTTTATTTTAACCCTGTGGCTTAATATATCTGTGATTTCCAGGTGACCGTACTAGCAGCTGCCCGGTGTTATTCATATTGGATGAGTTTGATCTCTTTGCCCATCATAAGAACCAGACGCTGCTGTATAATCTCTTTGACATTGCGCAGTCGGCTCAGGCCCCTGTGGCCGTCATCGGCCTCACATGTCGACTGGTGAGTGTGATCCTCATGTGTCAATACAACATGACCAGAACATATGTGATACAAAATCCTTCTTTATGTGGGATGAACTCCTGAGATGCCTCCAGAGGAAGCTTTGGTCACCCAGACATGTAGACTGTACGAGGTAATGTAGCAGCTCTGACCAAACATTACATTAGGGTGGTATTACAGGGGGCGGTGGGGGCCCGATAATACCTGCTAGATTGGCGCTCGTTTACTGGGCCTTTTACACGGCCCGATAATCGTTTAACAAGGGCTGCAGGGTTATCGTAACCAATGTCCTTGCAGCCCTTGTTTAAAATTTATACATACCTATCCAGACTGCAGGACTCCTCTTCCTCTGTACTTCACCCCGAGCCCCACGTGCTCTAGCTTCACAGCGGCTTGTCGGTGTGGGGAGAAGCACAGAGGAAAAGGAGCCCTGCAGCCTGGATAGGTATGTATTCCTCTTTGCATATCGTCAGCGTCGACCGCGCACCGCTATTACACGTATTGGTGCGCAGTCGACACCCAATAATTATAGGTCAGAACCTATATCAACCATCAGCCGATGACAACAATCATCGGCTGATCGTTGTCTTTATTACACGGAACGATAATTGGTCGGATAGGGCAATCAGTTCATTCTAATTAGAAGACGACGTTACGCTTTCTAAGTCTTCTGATTCCATGACAAAGTTATACCGGAGTTATCCAGGGAACCAGAACCCTTGGACTGTGGAAACTCTTTCCCTGGTGCTCCGGTTCCCTGGACACTTACTTTTCCACAGAGAAGGGACATGTAGCAAAGCAGTTAGAAAGTGGGGCTTTTGACTATTGGTGTTTCAGCAATTTATTCTGCAGCTTCACACATCTCTGGGTTTGGCTTTATAGTCGGGGACATGAGAGTGAAATATTCCCCCCTTAAACATCTATACTTCCTGATAGGACATAAGGGCAGTGTTTGCATAGGGATGTGCAATGTTACATTGCTGGCAGGCAGCGACGTTCTGGCTTAGCAGCTGCACCCCAGGAGCTTACAGATGTGGTAATAGACTGCACTCTCTCTATTGCAGGATGTCATGGAGCTCCTAGAGAAGAGGGTAAAATCTCGCTTCTCCCACAGGCAGATTCACCTGCTGAACTCCTTCAACTTCTGGGACTACAAAGAAGTCTTTAAAGATCTTCTGTCTCTGGCTCCCGGCTTTCCAGACTCTCAGTTTGCTGAGAAATGGAATTCAGATCTTCAGGTAAGAAACATGACAGCAGTGTACACTGGACTTGGGATTCAGGTAGCCCAGCTTGCTGCTCCTGGGGATGGACTTTTATTTTGTGAGGATAGACCATGGGTCTCCAAACTGCGGACCTCCAGCTGTTGCAGTACTACATTTTCCATCATGCCTGGACAGCCGAATCCAATCCAAGCTGTCCGGGCATGATGGGAATTGTGGTTTTGCAACAGCTGGAGGGCCGCAGTTTGGAGACCCATGGGATAGATCATCAATATTAGATTGGTGGGGTGCTTACCTCCGCTTATTAGCTGTATGAGAGGGCTCTCATGAGCTCTGCTGTCTCTCCCCAGTCTAATATTGCTGGTCTAGCTGGAGGTAAGCCCATAAGGCTAGATAACTGCTTTAACCACTTGTATCCGTATCCATCACACATAGAAAATCAGTAGGGAAAAAAATATTTTTTTTTAAAGTCCGTATATAAAAAAAATACACTATCCTTTAAGATCTTAAAAGGGGTTGTCCAAAACATGGCTGCTTTCTTCCAAAAATAGCACCACTCTTGTCCTCAGCTTGGGCCCATGCACACATGTCCATTCTTTGGCGGAGAGTGTAGGCAGAATTTCAAGCGGAGTCTGCCTCTTTTGCTCTGTGTGCACGGGCCCTTTGGGTTTGCAGCTCAGTTCTTTTGGAAGTGAATTGAGCTGCACTGTAATACCAAACACAAACTGGTGACAAGGGTGGCGCGTTAAAAAGAAGACTCCAAGATGATGACCGCATGGCTGGTGCAGTGCTTGGTAATATTATTTCATACAATATATAGTAACAAAAGCCTTTTCATACAAATTACATTGAATTAAATTCAGCACAATGTAAATTAAATATGATTCTGTATCAGTTCCCAGTTGTAAGATCTCTGCTTGCAGTCCTTGTAAGTTTTTTCATCACCCATGATGATACCAATAGCTTTCTGGTTTTATTATAACAATGAATGAATTGTTCTGATCCTGTCCTGGTGTTCCTCAGGCTCTGCTGGAAAATAAGACGCTGGAAGATGTTCTTCATAAGCAGTTTAACTCCTCCAAGGATATACGATCTCTGCACATGTTATCGGTAAGGACATTATTTATATTACAGAGAATGATCCCTGTGAACATTTTGTTTTTGCACCGGTTCATTATTTGATATACCATTACAGAGCTCTGAGCTGTATATGCAATATATGTTAAATGACAAAATACACAGAATATACTGCCTACTGTCTGACTACTGTTGTCAGTGCAACAACACTGTCCACATCTGTGTTAGTCACCACTGACTTATAAGGGGGTGTAACTGTTGCTACTGGTATCTGTTTTTAACCAGTATAATTATTTTTTTTCCTTGTTGTGAGTTTGCAGTGAAATCCGCTGCGGATACCTCCCCTCACTTCCAATGTGATTAAATTCTCGCAGCGGGATTGTCATCACGCTGGGAATATGTAAGTCCCGTCCCCATTAACCCCCCCCCGCCACCGGGATGATAAATTACCTGTTCCACGATCCGGCCGCATCTGAGGCGCACGGCCCCGCTGCAGGACCTCTGGGAGCCTCAGATGCGGCCAGATAGTGGAACAGGTAACGTATCTTCCTGGTGGCAGGGGGTTAATGGGGACGGGACTTACATGTAATCACATTGGAGGTAACAGGGGAGGTATCCGCAGCCGATTTCGATGCAAACTCAGTGTGAAATCCGCTGCATATACGTCCTGTGTGAATTTAGCCTTAATAGGAATCTGTACGCTGCAGTTCACATTCCAAACTGCTGACACCACCTGATAGCAGTTTGATAAGAGACACGTGGTACCTTGCATATATCTGTCTGTGAATCCAGAACATAGAAAAATTGTTCTATTATATAGTAAGAAAAGTAAGGCTATGTTCACACATATTTGTCAGTCTTTTTTTCAACCAAAACCAGGAGTTGAACTGACAAGGCAAAATTATATTTAAAAGATTTGTGCAGTTTCTGTGTTTTGACTCCATTCCTGGTTTTGGGTGAGGGAAAAAAAAAATGATAAAAAAAAATACAACGGGTGAACATAGCCTATGAGTGGAAGAAAAGGGGAGGGAAAAAAGAAACATACTGAGGCTATGTTCACACAGCCTCTTTATGTGCAAAATAACGGCCATTGTTTTACAAAGACGATTGTCAATAATGTTAATGAGCGTTATTTAAAGCTGTGATTATCAAACAACGCTAAAAAAGATGTGTGAACATAGCTTAAGAGAGACTTTTCCCTGAGCTCCCGAATTGCAGCAGGCTGTAACACCTCCTTAGGGCTTATCCCCATGTCCCATATTCTACAGATGAGTTTGGAACCAGTTACGGCTGACAGATTCCCTTTAAAGATAGGTCAGCCTGCTGTTTTATAATAGGCTGCCTCCACATTACATTTGGCCTCGTGTTGGAGTAAAATGTAAGGCTGTCACATATCTCTCTGTACAGACAGACAGCGGCATACATGATCATCTCCCAGAAGTCAGGCTGCCTCCAGAGTGCTGCTGCTTATAGTCACCTGACATATATGTAAATGCAGTTGTCTGCTATGTAGTGGTCTGCAGTATTACCACTCTGAAGGGAAGAGAAAGGAGGGCCCCACAGCTTTGTCCAAAAAGCTCAAGTGATAGGATCAGTAAATGGACAGTGCCATCACAGGAGGTATCCTGCCATCGGTTAGAATCCATTACTCATACAGTAACATGGTTTTCATTGAGTGAATACTTCTTTTTTTAAAGGGTTACTGTGGCCAGGAACCTGGGGGTAGGTAATTTGAGAATAATAAAGCACACTTACCTCTCTGGCTCCCGTGTTGCTGTTGGTATCTTACTAATCTGTTCCGCTGCTTCTGGTGGCAGGACCACCCAGACAAACAGCGACTAAAGTGGGACACTGCTGCGATCGGTGATTGGTTAGGACGGGCCTGCAACGTTCAAGACACTAGGTCCCGGAACAGCAGGGCAGATTGGTAAGATATGGGCACAGCGCGGGAGCCAGAGAGGTAAGTGTGCTTTATTATTTTCAAATGACCTACCCCCGAGCTCCTGTCTGAGGTACCTCTTTTGAGGCTTAAAAAATGCTAGTCCATACTTTATTTATGTGTAGTACGTTGATTTATACCAATAGGACACCCCTGGCTTTGGCCTGACAATAGATCCACAGTGTGTCATGCCTCTAATAAGACGCTACAATTAGTTGTGCACTTTGGTGATCTGCCTTACAGCTGCTGGCCCTGTGTCGTGTCAACGTGTCTCATCCTTATCTGAACGCTGCCGACTTTGTGGAAGCCCATAGGCTCCGTACCATGGACTCTAAAGCAAATATACTGCACGGTAGGTTTTATCACATCCATTTTCTTTTTACTCATAAAATCCTGGCCTTGTGCACAAGAAATATCCTGGATGTAATAAGTTGTTAAAGTTAAAGGAGTTATCCAGGATTTAAAAAAACATGTCTTCCTTCCAGAAACAGCGCCACTCTAGCCCTCAGTTCGTCTTTGGTATTGCAGCCCGGTTTCTTTAAAGTGAATAGAGCCGAGTTGTAATACCAGACACAACCTGAAGGTAGGGGTGGTGCTGTTTTTGGAACAAAACAGATGTTTTTTTTTTTTTTTTTTTTTAAATCCTGGACAACCCCTTTATTGAAGTTTCATAAGTCTAGCCCTATATCATGTGTCATCACATCAGTCGGTGATTGGCTGACGCTGTACCAGACAACGCTGCTTTACATAGGAGTCTGATTCTAGATATACTTATAATTAGAGATGAATAATACTGGGTAATAACCTGTCTCCTCTGCCCCTAGGCCTGTCTGTCCTGGAGATGTGTCTGGTAATAGCCATGAAGCACCTACAAGACATTTATACTGGGGAACCCTTCAATTTCCAGATGGTTCACAATGGTAACATCATCTATTACCTCCGCTCATACTGTATGGCCCGGACTTTTCTTGCCCACTTCTTTGCTGTTAACCCTTAGGCGACCCTGGACGTACCTGTACCTCCAGGGCTGCCTTCCCGCGTTCAGAGCGGGGCCGCGTGGCGGACGTGCTCTCAACCACCGCGGTCCCGGGTGCCGCTCGTAGCCCAGGACCGTGGGTATTAGCGGGCACGGTCCGATTGCCGTGCCCGCTAATACAGTAATCGGATGCAGCTGTCAAAGTTGACAGCTGCATCTGATTACCGAATGCAGCCGTTCCCTGGTGTCTAGTGGGGAGGAACGATCCACGCATCTTGCCCCTTCCGGGGTCAGCGCTGATTCCGTCTCGACACTCGATTGCTTTCAGCTGCAGCAGCCGGAAGCAATCAATGTGCCTATCTCATGGATCTGTGCTGCATATCTATGCAGCACAGATCTCAATGAGAGATCAGTGCACTTATACTAGAAGTCCCCCAGGGGGGATGACCCTAACCCCAGGGGGGATGACCCTAACCCCAGGGGGGATGACCCTAACCCCAGGGGGGATGACCCTAACCCCAGGGGGAATAACCCTAACCCCAGGGGGAATAACCCTAACCCCAGGGGGAATAACCCTAACCCCAGAGGGCTTCTAGTATGAGTGTAAAAGTAAAAATAAGTGTTATTATTAGTAAAAAGCCCCCTCCCCTAATAAAAGTCTGAATCACCCCCCTTTTCCCATGTTATAAATAAAAATAAACAAATAAATAAACATATTTAGTATCGCCGCGTGCGTAATCGCCTGAACTATTAATTAATCACATTCCTGATCTCGCACGTTAAATGGTTTAAGCTCAAAAAAATCCCAAAGTGCAAAATTGTGCATTTTTGGGCGCATAAAATCCAGAAAAATTGTAATAAAAAGCGATCAAAAAGTCGTATATGCGCAATCAAGGTACCGATAGAAAGAACACATCATGGCGCAAAAACTGACACCTCACACAGCCCCATAGACTAAAGGATAAAAGCGCTATAAGCCTGGGAATAGAGCGATTATAAGGAACATATCTTTGTTAACAATGGCTTGAATTTTTACCGGCCATCAGATACAATGAAAGTTATACATGTTACATATCATTGTATTCGTAACAACTTGAGGAACATATATAACAAGTCAGTTTTACCCCAGGGCGAATGGTGTAAAAACGAAAAAAAAAAAACAAATAAAAGAAATGCGTTTTTTTTGTTTTTTTTTCATTTTCACCACACTTTGAATTTTTTTCTGGTTTCGCAGTGTACTTTATGCAAAAATTCAGCCTGTCATTGCAAAGTACAATTAGTGACGCAAAAAATAAGGGCTCATGTGGAAAAATGCAAGTGCTATGGCCCTTTAAACACAAGGAGGAAAAAACGAAAACGCAAAAATTTAAATTGGCCGGGTCCTCTAAGGGTTAATGGGGGCTGTAATGTGTGAGATGTTTTGAGATAAACAGCTGAGGTTTTTCTATTCCTGGATAAACCCTTTAACTCAGAAATCCTATATTAGGTCTCTGAAAATGAGATCTCTTTATAACTGGATTCCCTTTAATATGAAGCCAAGTATGTTCTCAGGATTGTAAGAACCTGGGAAAGAAATAAGTACAATTTTACAGATTACTTTTTTTTTCCCCTGTAGAATTTCAGAAATTTGTTCAAAGAAAAGCTCATTCCGTCTATAACTTTGAAAAACCTGTCGTCCTTAAGGTAAGTTAATAGTAATAGTTTTGCCATTAGTCCTGATATCATCTTGTTGTATTAGTTACATTTCACCCATTAAGGGAAGTGACCCAGTGAGAGGTTAGTTGGGGGAAAGATTAGGAGCAACGTGAGAAAAAATTACTTTACTAAAGAGTAGTAGATGCTTTAAACAAACTTCCAGCAGTGGTTGGTAAATGTACAATAACAGAATATAAACCTGCCTGGGATATACATATATCTAGCCTATAATAATAAGAAGGGAAATACTAAGGCCGGGTTTACATTAAAGGGGTAAGCCAAACTGTGCTCAGCCCATCGCGGCTGAGCAGCTGATGACGCGGCAGAGGGGGGCCGGCACTCAGGATGGTCGGAGGGATTCGGCCCGGCCGTCCGAAGATGACTTCAATGACTGAAGATCGGAGATGAGTCGGCATGTGACATATGTATAGCGCACCACACTTCCGGGTACACGGGTGGGGGTGGTGGGACACGGGGAAGGGGGCCATTCACAGACATAACATACATTACAAAGTTGTATAACTTTAATGTGTGTTATTCTGTGAATAATTCTTTACTGCCGCACTACCCCTTTAATACTGTTGTACATTGTGGAATGCACATGACTGCCCTCTGCTGGACATTGTGTGAACTGCGTCTCTCGTTCTCACTAAATGTCTCTACCAGGGTAGCTGTGATTACCTAAAATAAAAATCCATTGCGGACCACCCTGAGATTACTGCCGCAGATTTGTCTGAGGTTTTGGCCAAAGATTAATCATGTCCAATCTGTGCTGGAAATAAAATCTGTGCTGTATAAACTACGACATTTGCTTCCGTTGAAATTTCTGGGATGCAGGAACAAACCTAAACGGATTGTAATAGATATTGGTTTTGTACTATCTATTCTAGTGACAGGTGGATGATGAGGGACCTGATTCTTATTACAGGGCAAAGGAAATTTGGAGAATTACTGCTTTAGTGACCCACAGAACTTCTGACCTTTCAGAACTCATCTCATTGGTTGCTTTTAGTGTTATTCCTCCTACCTTGTGTAGTAGGGCCCATTCACTATTGTAAAACAAGAAGTACAGCACAGTAATAAGGCTCTGCCCACATCATATTATAGATATGCTCAGTGTCTGTCTTAAAGGGGTATTCCCTACTGAATTACTATAGATATAATCATAGGGCTTGTAGAAATAAATAAATATGTGTATGTATGTGTATATATATATGTATATATATATATATATGTATATATATATATATATATATATATGTATATATATATGTATATATATATATATATATATATATATATAAATAAATACATTCATCTAGCAACCTTCACTCCTCCCATTGTTGACAGCTTGTTGTCTAGGTTACAGCCCATCACTTTGCTCTGAAAGCAGTGGTCTGACTGGTGTTTGTGTAGTACATAGATATACATACACACCTATATTCTTGTGCCGTTTTGTACAGTCAGTCAGCATCTCCGGTATCGGACATGTCTCTCTGAACCCTTCTTTCTCTATTCTCAGGCCTTTGAACATCTGTATCAGTTGGAGCTGATCAAACCAATGGAAGGTCTGTCCGTCCGGACTCAGAAAGAATACAGACTCATGAAGTTACTCCTGGACAACAGTCAGATATCAGAAGCCCTTCAGAAATATCCCAATTGTCCGACAGACGTACGACAGTGGGCGATGTCCTCTTTGAGCTGAACTCATTGTGTAATTGTTAATGTAATAATTTTTTTTTTTATAAAATTGTATAAAGAGCAACATGTCTGCTTCTTCATCTTAATGAGTGCTTATAGAAATGATCGTTCCTGATAACTGGTCCCTGTAAAGGGGCTAATAATAAGCTGATTATGAGAAAAAATACTTGTTTGTCGGCTGACAGCATCTTTTATGAGGCCGCTCAATTTATGATTAGTGGCCAAACATCGCCCTTTGTAAACAGGAGGTGCAGCATTGTTCATTCTTTGGACAGACGGCGGATTCCACCCATGCATAGAATGTAGTCTATGACGGGGGGGTTTCATTGGTTGCGATTCCGTAGTGTGCACGTACCCTAAGTCTAGTCTTGTCCAGCCTCTAGCACTTTCTGGGCAAAAATGGCTGATGAAAATCTGTATTTGGGATTGCTCTACCATCAACATACAAGGGAACTTCTGCATGAATAACCTAAAATACATCAGAGTACCAATAATACATATATGCTAAAAAAAAAACCAAACATAATTCACTCAAGGCACTTAAAAATAAGGTGGAGGGGTATACCAAATTTTAATAGTAAAATACAATATTTCATCCTGGGGGTTGCATTTGATTACATAATACATCAATATCATACTGCCTTTCTCCAAAAAGTGCAGTGCCCCTATAAAGTGGCAAGTTCCAGAAATTCAGGGTCCATAATATATACCACTATTGCAGGTATATGTCCATGCAAACAGTATCGTATGGCAATGCTGGTACATAGGTGGATAACAAAATAACACCAATACACCACATCACAAGCTATAAGGACCACCACTACTGACCAGCGTGCCAAGCCACACAGAAATAAGAAAGCACCCCTCCACATCACTACCCAATGCATTTTAAAAATCTTCCTCAAGGAGGCGCAGGTTATATAGTAATAGGCCTCCCATCCATGAACCCACCGTGTAACTAAATGACTGATGATTTGTTACAGCCATAGGCTGTACGCATGGTTTCCAGGACTCCCTCCAAATTCTTCAGCCACTGGTAATAAAAGCATATTCAAGTTGCGCTCATCTCTACTGAAAACCATTCAGGTCACTACCTCATGCTGATTGAGAGAATGCTTAACTTATAATTCTATGTAATTCTAGCAGCCCCCACACCTGCCCAAATGTTGTGTAGCAGAGGGTCATCCTGCATAATGTGTGTGTAACTGAAGACCAATACATTTATGTGCAACAAATGTTATCAGTGCAATGCTTCCTAAGGGGGATGTGTAACAGGATCAGTCATGTGACTTAAGGGTGATATGATGCAGTTACTGCACGCACGCTCGCACCCTCGTGGTGGTCTTGTAAGTCAATAGTAGGCCAATTTCACATGGGTGTATGATGGAAGGCCTGTTAGTTTTAACCATTGGTCAGGCCGATACCAGGGCCATAGTAAGCCCACCTATAAGCAGCCAAAGTACCAGTTTCCAAATCTGTCTTTGCATGCGTACATGACTATACATAACTATATATCCATACAATTTTGGACACCACTAGCAAAAGGCAGGATAGAAGATAAATATCCAGTTACTTTTCCCCTTAAATTACTAGAATTGTGAATCCAAGTCATCCATTCCTTAAAGGGGTTATCCAGCTAAAGCTTTGGCTGTCCTGGCATGATGGGAATGGCAGTTTTGCAATAGTTCGGGGGTCACACGTTTCACACCCCTGCTCTAAGGGAGCAGCAGTTCTATATCAGAGATGTCAAACTCAAGCCCTCCAGCATTTGCAAAACTACAACTCCCATCATGACTTGACAGCCAAAGCTTTAGTGGTGATCTATATGCCACTCAACTCAATGTCTATGGCTGATTAAACAGTCGAGCAGTGTACTCTACCATCTTTATTAGAGATGAGCGAACCTGGAGCATGCTCGAGTCGATCCGAACCTGAACTTTCGGCATTTGATTAGCGGTGGCTGCTGAAAACCATGTTTTCCAGACAACCTTAGAGCTTTATCCAAGTTCGGCAGCCCCCGCTAATCAAATACCGAACATTCGGGTTTGGATCAACTCGAACCCGGTTCGCTCATCTCTAATCTTTATCAGCCCCATAGTGGTTGCTCCATTCCAAAGTTCCCACTACAGTTGTGCGGCAAGGTTGAACAGGGATCCGAGAACACAATGAGGTCTTGCGTTCTTTGTTTCTTGAATGAAGTGGCAGTCAAACATACTTCATATTAACTAATCATGATGCATGGAGCTCCGAGGTCAACATGTAAACTCTACCCACAATGTGACCCCTCCCCCCCCCCCCCCCCCCCATGACTGCTTGTACAAGTGGATAGCTGCTTTTAATCAAAGATCTGTCCTGGGGTCTGTTCGACAGGTGATGCAGTTATTGTCCTAAAAAACAACTTTTAGGGTACAAACCCACTTGACGTATTTGCTGCGTGAATCAGTCTTAAAAATAAGCAGGCAAAACGCAGGTTGGCTTTATACAATTGTTCTGCGTTAAAATACGCAGTTGCGTATTTTTGAAGCGTGAAGCTTGTTGTTAGCAAAGCATCAGTTGTTAACAACCTGTGCGAAAAAACGCATGTAGCTTCATGCTTCAAAAATACGCAATTGCGTATTTTAACACAGAACAATTGTATAAAGTCAACCTGCGTTTTGCCTGCTTATTTTTAAGACTGATTAACGCCGCAAATACGTCAAGTGGGTTTGTACCCTTAAACTTTGTCTTGTGTCAAATTGTCATGGCCTAGAGCAGTGCTGCTCAGTTCCAGTCCTCACCAACAGGTCATGTTTTGAGGATTTCCCATACAAAGAACACCTGATGCACTAAGTATAATTATGTCACCTATGAAATACTAAGGAAATCCTCAAAACATGACCTGTTGGTGAGGCCTGAGGACTGGAATCGAGAAGCACTGGCCTAGAGTGTGGATACCTTAAAATTGCACCACCCCCTCCGTCCCTCCTCTTCATCATTAGGAATGCCCCCAGAATAATTTCTTCTATTCATCACCTGTGTGAACACGGGTGTCACAATCCTAGGGCATACACACTCTGTCTTGTGTCAAATTGGCATAGCCTAAAGTTTAAAAGTTGTTTTTTAGGACAATAACTGCATCACCTGTTGAACGGACTCCAGGACAGATCTTAGATTAAAAGCAGCTATCTGAGGATACAACTGGTTTGGGGGGGGGGGGGGGGGAAGGTCAGATTGTGGGTACAGTCGCTTTAAAGGTTTCATGTCCCCACTTTCTCTTTCTTCCCTCCAGACTATACAGATTTAAATTCTTGACTCATTCCTGATATGTTTTATGCCTGACACAAACCACATTTTGTCCGTCTATGTTATCAATATCCTTTTCGTAGGTGAGGTCTCTAGAATTGGACACAGTATTCCTGATGTAGTGTCACTAGATCTTTATACAGCGGGATCACAATCTCCCTCCTCCTGCTGGTTATACCTCTAGCTATACAGACCAGCATTATAATAAAATATATATATATATATACACACACACAGCAAAAAAAAAAAAAAAAAATGAATATATATATATATATATATATATATATATATATATATAAATAAATAATATATATATTTATACACATATACACACATAGCCAAATATATATATATTATATATATATCCCAGCATACCATTATCTATATCGCCCAGCATACAATTTGCTTTCCCTACCGCCTGGTTGCACTGGTGACTTATTTTATGGCTGTCGGAATTAAAACCCCCAACATGGTTGAAGGGGACGCCCAAGCCCAGTACTACACTATATATATCAATCCCATTAAAACAGTTTGGTACACTGCTCCAGTCAAAGTTCTCCTTACTGCTGTTGTGCCATAAGGAAGAATGAGGCCCCCTGTGATCAGACACGTCTATAGTAGAAAACACACACACACGTTCTACGCCAATCAAAATAAATGCAAAAAAGCTGCTCAAAATAAGTGTCATATTTTCATTTTTATTAGTTTTCTTTTCCTTTTTTTGGTGGGGATAGCATACATGGTTTATTTTGTACAATATTTAACAATCACTTTTTTACCAGGGCATTTCTGTAGGTTCTCGCAAAAACAAAACGGGAAGGAGGGGAAAAAATATATATATATAATATATGAAAAATTGCAATTATAAAGAAACAGTAGTACAGCAACCTGTCCTGGCTGCCGACTGATACATAGGATTGCTTACCAAAAAAGATCAGAGGTAACAGATTATTTAATGGACTGAGAAACTGCATAATAGAACATAGTTGCTGGTTGAATTATCTGAGGTAAATGATTCTCAATCAGACGACACTTTCCCTTTGCATCGATCTGCCAATAAACCATGAAGAACTTTCTGCATATTGATACCGAATGCACCCAGTAAGAAAAGTTAGAGAAAGTTTCCAGAGACCGGAAAACATCAGAAACAAAAACCTTAGCAAACACGTTTTTTTTTTAAATTGGCAGTTGATAGTATTGAACTATTGTCACAGAGACGCCATCATAACACCTTATTACATTCACTACACGTCTCAAGGCATTGAGAGAATGAAGACAGGCCACGGCT
This sequence comes from Dendropsophus ebraccatus, assembly GCF_027789765.1. Taxonomy (NCBI): domain Eukaryota; kingdom Metazoa; phylum Chordata; class Amphibia; order Anura; family Hylidae; genus Dendropsophus; species Dendropsophus ebraccatus. Next base: position 20,230,401 of record NC_091462.1, on the reverse strand, counting down.
AGAGGGTGAAATGTACCACTGCTCCAGGCTGTCCGGCATTGAGTCCAGGCTGCGGACCGCCTACGGGGAGGCACCGCCAAAGCGGCTCTGTATGGATTACGGTTCTATCAGATTGTCAATTATACTGGGACCCCAGGTGACAATGCATTAGGTCACAAACCAGACAAGAGAACTGACTTTCCTATACAGCGCCCAAGTACAGATTCAAAATGGCTGCCTCTGCTTAAAAGGGGTGTTTGGAGGTAAATAATTTATTTACAGAAACAGTGCCACTATCATTTACATGCTGTAAAGGGTATTGCAACCTATTGGGCTGCAGTAGTGATGCTAGGCACATCCCAAAAAATAAAAAGTGGCACCATTCCTGGAATAAAAGCAGATTCAGGATTCAATATACAAGGCTGCTTTCTTTACACACACACACACACACACACACACACACACACACACAAAAACACCACTTGTCCTTAGTTTGTGTGTGGTATTGCATCTCAGTTCCATAGAAGTACATGGAACCATGTTGTAATATTGCACACAACCTGTGGAGAGGTGTGGTGCTGTTTTTGGAAGAAAGCAGATTTTGGATCTTCGATAAATCCCCTTAAAAAGGAGAGGTCCGGCCAAAACAAAAAATACATAGCAGGCAGATAGTTGTAGGAACATAATAAAGAATCAATACTTACTCACCCCTGTGCCTCCGCAGTGCTGTGTCACCAGTTCTAAGACAACCACCGGGCTCCAGTTACTCCCAGATTCCTATGTCATGACCTGGCGGAAAGGCCCGCTCTGCCAGTCAGTGACTGCAGAGGTGTCCCACCCAGTCACTAACTGGCTAAGCAGGCATTCCTACACAACCAGGCATTCCTACACCAGGTTGTGATGTGGCAGGAGGACGGTGGGGGCCCCGGAGCGGTGATGCAGCACTGCAGGGGCACGGGGACGGGTAAGTATTGATTCATCATTATGTTTCCTGACTGCCTGCTTGAAAAGTATTTTTTTGTTTTGGCCGGACTTCTCCTTTAAGTAAAGATTAGGTAAAACTACCTTCTAAAGTTGTCAAAACAATTTCATGTAGCAGCCATGCTGTGTGAACAGGATCACCCAAGCCAGTTGATAAAACCAGAATAAAAGGTTTTTACCTAATTTCCCCCTTAAAACAGCACTACAGTTGTTCATGGTCAGTAATGCAGCAGATATAGGTTAAAGGGGAATTCCAGTGATCCCGTTAAAAAAAAACAAAAAAAAACACAAAAAGCACATAGGTGCACTCACCAATCCCCCCACTGATTGTTCGCCAACTTTTCTACTTGTCTACACTGCTCCTAGCCCCAGATTCAAACTTGTACAACTCCCAGCATGCATTGCACCTCAAAGCCACTTGCCAGGTACCCGCCCCTGTCCTGTAGTATCTGCCCACCACTGGCTCCATCTGCTTCTGCCTTGCACACTAAACACAGTTTGTACCTAGTTAGATAGATAGATAGATAGATAGATTAAGAAAGACGAAACAACAGTGTCCCCTTTCCCTTAAACTACTCAGGAGTGGCTGTTGCTTTCCCACCATTGGCCAGGTGATTACTGTATGATGTCGGTGGTGGGCGGGGCTACAGATGAGGTGTTACTGCTTACATGGCTACAAAGAGACAGATCATGTGACCTCTGTCTCAGAAGGGAGGGGGAAGACAGAGGAGTGGAGACAGAGTGGACCAGGAAGTGAGGATTTTCGGCAGCTTCAGGGTGTAAGTCAGGATGTGCTGCAGACAAACAGACAAATTCATGGAATAGAAACCTATTACACATAAGCTTAGATTATGGGTGGGGATTGAACACTGTTAAATCTTTCTTAACCAGCGTTGCCCTTTAATGCTGCAATAACTGACAACCCATGAACAAGGAGCCATTTTAGGAAAGGAAAAAAAAAAGGAATAAACCTTTACCGTTCTCAGAGCTGCCATGTCCCGTGGTTAAAGGGGTTATCCAGTGCTACAAAAACATGGCCGCTTTTTTTCAGAGACAACACTACTCTTGTCTCCAGGTCAGGTGCGGTTTGCAATTAAGCTCCATTCACTTCAATGGAAATGGAGACAAGAGTGGTGCGGTCTCTGGAAGAAAGTGGCCATGTTTTTGTTAACCCATATAAGAAACATGTGGAAGAAAAGGCAACTATGATGTAAATGAATTGATAGAATAGAATGCACAATGCTTGATGTTACCCAAAAGCAAATATGATTATTTTGTCAGAATAACAAAGGAAAGAGCAGCGAGCCTGGAGGACGGCAGACATGTGCCACCATATGGGTCATCTATACAGCACCAGAATAAGGCGGTATCATGGGGTAGACCACGATTGGTCATGATTTTCATTTTTAATCTGCATATTACATATTTAAGGTGTTTTAGTTCCACACAACTTAGAGCAGAGTTCCGGAACTTGCAGCTCTCCAACTACTGCAAAATGACAACTCCCGTCATACATTGACAGCTAGCATGATGGGAGTTGTAATACAGCAACAGCTAGAGCAGGGATGGGGAACCTTCGGCCCTCCAGCTGTTGCAAAACTACAACTCCCATCATGCCTGGACAGCCGAAGCTAAAGCTTCGGCTGTCCAGGCATGATGGGAGTTGTAGTTTTACAACAGCTGGAGGGCCGAAGGTTCCCCATCCCTGCGCTTGAGGGCCACAGGTTGTGAAACACTGACTTAAAGCCCCTTTGCAGCCTCAGACTGGAATCATGTGTGCAGTTTAGGCCAAACCCCGAAGGGGAAACATAAAATATGAACGTATACTTCTCCTTCCAACTAGATGAGTATAGCTAAATCTGCAATAAAAACGCTGGTCTGACACAAGCACAATATGGCTGCATGAACTGTGCCCACAAGTCCCAGCCCAACCATGGGTCTAGAGACCCATGATGATCACTATGATGCTATCACTGGACCTGTGGTCAGGTCAGGTCAGGTCTTGCAGCCGTAACATGTTCCATTTTTTAGTGTAACCGCCCTAAGACCCCAGCAACCTCACATTCTGAGCACCAAGACCCCCCCTTTAAGCCCAAATATTTCACTTTTCCCATTCATTACAGAACAGTTACCAAAACAAGAGCAAAAACATAACATTTCAGAAGTATAAAAGTTCATTCTTAGAATACAGATTTTTCTTTGCAATCCCAACCGTACGTTCTTATTATTATTACAACATGATGGAAATGGTCAGATATAGATGGAAATATTCACCAATGCATGACATGATAATAGGAGTTTTACACGTATATATATTGGGGGTGGTAGTCCCTGCAGCCTGGAGCGTCCTATGAGCAGCCGGCAGCCTGGCACACAGCACTTACAGTGACTTCTGATTGATAGAAACATTGTAAAAAGAAACATTTCCTGCATTATATAGACTGAACGTAATACTTGATCATGTAGGTTCACTGGGTAAATCCAGAGAGTAGGAACAGAACATTGACTTTGGCATGCACAAATCACTTACAATGCGGCCGTCACCCGTACAGGACTGCAGGCATTTGGCGGCATCTCCAGAACCAAGAAACTGGAGAGGCCGTATCCTCCACTGAAATACATTGCATAACATTAGCGGAGGAAAGTAAATGGCTGCAGAAACTGTAAGGGATAGAGGCGGTAACTGGTTGCATGGAAGAACCCCTTCAAATCAGGGCATTTGTATCCTTAATGCTGTATTACTGCCCCCTCCCCTTAATGCTCCCCATAAAATTTTCCCCTTCCTATAATACTTACAAGTATATCATCTCTTGCCGCTGCTGCTGGGATCCCCTGACACAGGGAATCTAGAAGCTTATCACATGATCATTTTCCGCCCTGCTGATTGGCTAAGACTCCACACAAGCAGGGCATTGCCTATATATGCTCACAAACCTGTGTGACGCCATCCTACACCCTTCTAATGTAGTGTTATGTTGCCCAAATTTAAAGGGATCCTTCAAGCCGCCAGGTTCACTTCAATTTCTTTCCTCCACATTGAGACAGACTTTGGCACCTATTCCTATGTCTAACCAAAACACCTCCGTCTGCCTGCGTGTGTATATATATATATATATATATATATATATATATATATATCTCTCTATATATATTTCTTTTGTAATAGGTTTGTTTTTTGCTAGTCTGTGCTACCCATGTCAGTATTGGTTAAACCTGGAAAAAGGAGTTGCATAATGTAGGGTTCTACATTTCACCAATTTTCCCTGATATTTGTTATATTAGAAATTAAACACGAGCAACCCGCCTGCCCCAAGGAGACGGTAGGCCGACGGGTTTCCGCGCGTTGCTCTGACACGATGGCACTGTGTGATTGCAATTCTGAGAAAGAAAAAAAGCATAGTGAGGAATTCTGGGTTCTTGAAACTTCCTGAGGAGATCCTGAAAACGGCCGAGGGGGGAGGGGAGGGCGACCGCTAGCTGGACAGACAGACAACATAAATAAGAATATTTGAGGAGGAGAAGAACTTGAGTGTTCCAGTGTTAGAGCTTGCAAAAAAAAAAAAAAATTTAAAATATTATAAAATAAAAAATAGAACATGCTTCTATTTTCAATAATTCCTCAGACACAGCAAACCTATATAATACATTGGCGGGTAACAGAATTACCCATGTAAGGAGTGGGAGGGGTTTAAAAAAATTAAAGAAAAATAAAAAAAAAACACTGTTAAGGAACAGGTTACCTGTTGTGACATTAACCCTTCCCGTGATCAAGATCTAGTAGGTCGTGTATTTAATCCATGAGCCATGCATCTCACTGAGACAAGGAGGCGGGTGAGGATGGGGAGACCAATGGGTTAAACACCGCACAGTTTTTTTTTTTTTCTTCCTTTAAATAACACATTGAAATTGTGATACGTAAATATAAAAAAAAAAAAAAAAATTGGTTCGATTTATTATTAAAATTGCTTAGTGTTTTTTTTGTTGTTTTTTTTCTTCTTCTGCAAATGTATAATTTAAAATTTAGAGACTGTGGAACTGAGGTATAGCTTGTTGAGGGAGGTTAACGTATGCCTGGAAGCCTCTTTAAAATGTCCCACGTTTAAAAAAGAAAAAAAAAAAATCCTTTTCGATTTCTTTTACATAGAACAGCAGCACAGGGAACATTCACAAGCTGTGTCATATTGGCATTACAATAGTCATTGATAGAAACACAACAGCAAATGCGATAAAAACAGTTACCCTTTTTTTTCTCTCTTTTAGATCTGAAAATGAAATGCTTTGATTAAAAAAAAAAAAAAAAAAAAGTCATATGATATATATACACATATATGTATATGTGTGTATATATGTATATATATATATTTATACATATATATTTATAGCAGTAGTTCACTCAAGGTTTCAGTCTCTTCTGACATTTACAAAACTGGTGTCAGCGGATTATCCGGAGAGGTCCGTGTTTCTTCATATGTTTTTCATTCCTTAAGGTTTTTTAAGTTTTTCTTTTTTATCCCCCCTCTAAATTTTTTCGCACAACCGTTCCAGGTCACGTGGAATGAAACAAGTCTGGTGCGTCCTGTCTGTAGGACATTGCAATAAAAGACCAACCATGGGAGGAGGAGACGTCGTTCCTTAGCTTATAGCAGCTCTGAGTTCTGTTGGTCGAGTGCAAGTATCATAGACTGGACTCCTTGGGCGGGAAGTCCACGTTTGTCACCATTGTGACCACTGTGACAATGTCCTCTGTTGTGATAATGTTTGTGAGTCTTTGCATCTGGATAATCCTCTCCTCCACGCAGCCCGCCGATAACCGCGCCTCTGCGTCGTGATCCCAGCACTCCTCTATCGTTTCGCAGAGCATCGCCAGCCCCTAGAGAGGAGAGGAAAGGATTTAGGGTATAAAGAATATGCCGGATAGGTCATAAGTACAACAGACGTGTGGCCAGTCCTCTTGGGGTTCACATGATAAAAACTATGGTTAGTCCCCGGGAGACACAAAAACTAAAACATGGCTTGCAAAAACCATGCACCAGCAATACCCCCACAGACACAAGCGGCATTCATTTAGCAATACTACTAAGCCACCTATAGACAGTCCCATCAGGTGAGGTGCGGCCGTACTTACTGCATGTTTCTGCCAACATTCCCTTAAAATGGGCCTTTTCTTTTTATGTACAACCACCTCCTGCATGTCCTCCAAAGACGGGTGCTGCCCGACCTCCTCCTCAAAGGGTAACATGTACTCGTCCACAGGACCTACATGGAAAGGATGGAATTGGTTAAATTAACGTGACCGACCAATCACATGACCGCGCCTCTGACCCTTCTATGCAGAGCACATCTGGTTAAACCACAACAGAGACGTCAAGTTTAAAGAGGTTGTCCAGGCTTAGAAAAACATGTCCGCCCTCTTCCAGAAACAGCACGACCCCTGTCCTCAGTTTGGGTTCTGCAGCTCAGTTCCAAGTGAATAGAGCTGAATTGTAATACCGCACACAAACCATGGACAGGGGTGGCGCTGTTTTCACAAGAATGTAAATGCATGTACCTGTAGTGCTCAGCATGTTAAATATTTTTGCAAATACATTCATTTCCTGACATCACTTACAATCTCCTGATATGCTCCTTTCCTCCCTTGTTGACAGGTTTCTGACCACCACTCTGCTTTAAAAGCAGTGGTCTGGAAAGGATATACATACATACATATATATTTACTTGAGTATAGAATTTATAATATACTTAGTTGCTGTTATATGTCAAGATTCCAATAACCCTAGTACTTCTCACAGCTGATGGTTTGGAGAAGCGAGCCAATCTCTTCTGTCCTAATCTGAGCTACAATGGATCAGCTAAGGTCTCAAACTCACCATCAGACGCCGTGCACCGCGATGCCAGTTCCCAAAGAACTAAGCCGAATGCATACATATCTATCCTCAAGAAGGCATCCCTCTGGAAATTTATAGCGCCCTCTAGCACCTCCGGAGCCATATACCTCCTCGTGCCCACCTAAAAAACAAGTAACATGTTAGGAATGGTGGAGGGGTCGTCACAGAGATCCAATCCCACCCTCCATCTTACTATGCAGACAATACAGACGTCTAGTATATGCAGATCTCTCAAGACACTTACCTGGCCATGAGTATCGCCAGCTGATTTACCCGCTTCGAACTTTAAGGCGAGGCCAAAGTCTGCTATACACGCTGTCAGGTTGTTTTTCAGGAGGATGTTTTTGCTCTTGATATCCCTTTAGGGTGAAAAATAGGATCGTGATTAATAGGCGACTGCCAGGGCAAAAGTAAAGCCACGATATGAGGAGGAAGAGGAGGAAAGACGGACCTGTGGGCTATGGCAGGCTTGTGGCCATCCTTTAGACCTGGGATATCTTCATGGAGGTACGCCAGACCTCGGGCCATTGTTTCAGCAATGTGGTAGAGTTCATTCCATGTGACCACATTGGCCTTGAGAAAGTCTGTGAGTGAACCCTTAGTGGGAGAAAGGAAGCATGGTTACTTATGGAATCTCCAGCTTAGAAACTTTTTGCGTACACCTCAATAAGAGAAAGCCGAGGTAATGCCCTGTCTGATATCCTTATGTCTGGTTATAAAGCACGTCCCTCTAGCTCCGGGATCACAGACATCCCACATGCCTGGCCTGTACTTTCACATAAAGCATCATTTTAATGGAGCTGGTAAGTGCCGCTTCAATAACAATAATATAGCGCCTACAGATTCCGCAGCACTTTTTATTTATTTTTTTATACACAGTAAAGAGGTTACAAATACATATCATAAAATTAAATTAGAATTAAAATATAATTAAAAAAATTAATAATGATAATAATAATAATAATCTTTATTTACTGCTAAACTTCAGTAATCATTCTAGAAGTGTGATCCTGGGTCCCACAGAGACTAATGGTACTTTTACACGGAACAATAATTCGCACGATTAACGATTTTGAATGAACAATGTTTTTTTTTTTTTAAAAAACGATCAGCGTTTAGACGGAACGATACATCATACGGAAAAATCGTTATGCGATCGTTTAAGCTAGGTGAAATCGTTGAATGACTGTTTACATTGAACGATCTGCAAAGTTTTTGCGAACGATAAACGATGATTTGAGAGGATGATGTTGAAAGATCAAAATGAACGATTTCTCGCTCGTCGCTTGATCGTTCGCTGCGTTTACACGTACGATTATCGTTCGAATTCGATGGTTAACGTGCAAATTCGACCGATAAATCGTTCCGTGTAAAAGGACCATTACACATATACGGGCTGTGCAAGCAACCGCTTGTTAATTTGTGTAATACCTCACTTTGCCTGTGGTGGCACTGCAGGGAAACTAAACAGGGATGGCACAAGCTTTTGCATCCCGTGTTCCATAGACTGAGATGGGGCACACCGTCAGGGACCCATTGACCATCTTGGCATGGATCTGCCAGACCAAAATATTTTTTTCTTTTTTTAATATGACCCCCTGGATGGCAGCGATATGTGACTGAGCCCTGAGGGAGATTTATCAAACATGGTGTAAAGTGAAACTGGCTCAGTTGCCCCTAGCAACCAATCAGATTCCATCTTACATTTTCCAAAGAGTCTGTGAGGAATAAAAGGTGGAATCTGATTGGTTGCCGGGGGCAACTGAGCCAGTTTCACTTTACTCCATGTTTGATAAATCTCCCTCTTTGTGGGAATATCCAAATCTGATAACCCCTTTTAGTATAATGTAGTCAGATAACATAGTGATCACTATAACTATTGTCTCGTATTCTATCAGCCAATCCCCTCCCCTGATCAGACAGCATATCCAATTCATCTGACCTTAGATGCTTATGGTGGGAAAATCCATTTAAAGTTACAGAGCATCTCTAATGTGCAGTCCCAGAGCTACAATAACCCTGGTCCAGTAATGCAGCGTCCTCCCGATCGGCTTCCTGCGGGTCGTGATACCATTAGTGCCCGATCCATATAACTACTTCCTCTGGTGTGGTGGATTCACGGATATCTAAAGTGATTAGGATTACAACCCTGCGCAGGCACTTAGAGGAAATGCCAGGAAGGAGTAAACAGGCACCCCAAGAACAATGTAGTGTGGGAAATAAGAAGGCTTAGGGGCACTCAAAGGGGTCGTTCACCCCAAATTCCTTTCTTTCAAATCAACTGGTGCCAGAGATTTTCGTATATATATATAAAAAAAAAAAAAAAAATCTAAAGTCTTCCAGTACTTATCAGCTGCTGTATGTCCCGCAGGAAGTGGTGTATTGTTTCCAATCTGACACAGTGCTCTCTGCTGCCACCTCTGTCCATGCCAGGAACTGTGCAGAGCAGGACAGGTTTTCTATGGGGATTTGCTGCTGCTCTGGACAGTTCATGACATGGACAGAGGTGGCAGCAGAGAGCACCGTGTCAGACTGGGTAGAATACACCACTTCCTGCAGGTCATACGGCAGCTGATAAGTACTTGAAGACTAGAGATTTTTTCTTAATGGATGCCACTTACAAATCTGTATAACTTTTATGTATATCTGTATAACATGTTTCCTATTACTATTAGAAGTAATTTACAAATCACTGCCACTTTCTTGTTTTTGGTAAACTACCCCTTTAAATGATCGCTGTCCATGTGATAGGAATATAGTAAGAATTACATGGACAAAGTCAGTTTATTTACCAAATATGACTCCTTACACCAGAAAATCAGCTCTAAAGTATTGGCCACTAGGTGTCTCACTCCTCTGCAATCTGCCATAGACTGTGTTACCAGAGGCAAATTTCCCTCTTCAACAGAGACCTGGGACTATACATACTATGGGGAGAGTCGGGGCTGTGTACCTGCAAACTGGAGACAGTCTGCCTGATAATGATGCTGCGCATTGTCCCTAGAAGGTAAATCACGGCTTCCCTCTCATCTCACTACCCATAAAGATGTGAGCAGCAGCTGTCCCTCAGTGTATCTACTGCTGTAAGTCTGGAATTACACGGGACGATTTTTCAGCGATTAACGATAAACAATCGCTATGACGAACAATCTTAATCGTTCACCCTATTATACAGGCCGATAATCGTTACTTACGGGCATTCAAGCGCGTCCTTTCCTGGCTGATAGACTAGGGAACGAGCAAACGCTGCGATATTACACCAAATAAATGTTTTAACGGTTTGTGAATGATTAACGATAAAAAATAAATCGTTGCCTGCTAATACTTCAAATCCGAACGATCCAACGATTTTTTTGAACGATAATTGTCCTGTGTAATAAGGCCCTAACTCTGTAGTATAATCTCCAGCAGCTCAGGGTAACCCTTTCATTGCTGTCAGCATTTCATGCCTTCTTGCTTACAGAGCTTCTTTGCATCATCCTAGCCCCCTTTTCCCTCCATTTCTGTATTACAGACACAAGTCCTAGACTGAAAGTGGTTCTGATGAAAGTAGTCAGGCCAGGACTTGCATCCATATTCAGATCCAAAAATCCCATATACACACACTGGATATGGGATATGGCACTGGGAATAGGTGACTGAAGACGCAGGATGGACAGACAGAGCCTTCCTCCATCTTCTCATATAAAGACACCACTTACCTTATCGTGGAACGCTGTTATGAGCCACAGATCAGTGTCCAGGTTGGTGCCACGCTTCTCTGCGCCAATGAACTGGAGGATATTTTCGTGCTTCATACCAGGCAGGTTGTAAACTTCGTACTCGTTCTGCCAAGACAGCTTGTCCTGAACACAAGGCAAATACTGGGATTTAATAGGGCAACTCGTACAAAATCTTTCAGCTATTTTATAATGTACATAACTAGGGCAGCCTTGTGTCTCCATGGTAACAGACTACAAAGAAACCAAGCGTGGTCTGATCTGGCATCATACATACCCCTTTATATCTATCCCATAAATCATCTTGCAAACACTGAAGACTCTCCAAAAACCAGACCAGATTTCATGAGATGGAATTTCAGACAATTCTGAATAGTAGCCATCTCCACCCATTTGTCCCCCCCCCCCCCCCCATTCAGTCTGACATGTGCACCTCTATGGGCCGGCTGAGTGCTGTATTCTGCAATCTGTGGGGCAAATATGTGACCAGCAATGGAACAGGGGGCATGGGATCACATGACTGGTGGGAGTCACAGCTGTTGGACCCCCATGGATCAGACACCCCTCTCTGTCTTTTAATTGACCTTACAGCCACATGGCCATCTGTCTTGATGCCACCATAGAGCTCAGTTCTCTAAGCCTTTGATCAAGCAATGGGTAGGGGGGGGGGGGGTGCGTATTTGGGGGGTATACAGCACACCAGTGCAGTTTTTTTCCTTCAGTATAGCAGGGGTTTACATTAGGACAGAAGTGCGTATAATGGAACGTGGCGCAGAGAAAACATTTCCTAAAACCCCTCTTTCCTGTGTACTCTGAATGGAGATAACAAGTCTGAGCTCCTGGAATGAAGCGTCGTGTAGGGACACGCAGGACATACCTGTATCGGGAATATCTTGACAGCCACCAGTTCATTTAATAACTGCGCTTTCCACACGCAACCAAACCTCCCTCGAGCTTTCACCTCCAACAATTGCAGAGGCTTCAACCCCAGCAGCGGAGAGGGCGGGGGAGGGCCCGGATCCTGCAAGAGACACAAGTGATCAGTGTGGTCTGGTATGATGGCGACACGTCAATAAGTCACCACTGATGGACATGCAGAACCTGCGCTCTGTGGCCTAGCAATGTTAAGCACACATCCTGCCTCTCATCACGGCGCTCTGCTTTATGCCTACACTGCTTAAGACCATTATTCTAAAGCTTCCTTCTACCTCAAGTGCTCCAGCCATCCTCCTCTATGTTATTGCATGCAGATCCTGAAGGCCTGGCTGCAGTGACAGATCCTATACGGGACAACAGACTCCTGAACAATGTATCTGGCTAATACTGCAGGGAATCAAGCCTAAATCTATAATATCTATCTATCTGTGTGTAATATATATATATATATATATATATATATATATATATATATATATATATATATATATATATATATATACTCATTATAGGAACTGTCTGCCCTGTAAGTTATACTACTGATAACCACTATCCACAGGTGAAAGGATAAGTGTCTGATAGTAGAGCGTCTGGCTGCTGGGACCCCATAGAGTGACGGTACAAACACTCGATCGCTGCTCCATCTTCCCCCCCCCCCCTCAAGAACGAATGGGGCTGCAGTAGAGTATCCATGGTGCCGCTCCATTCACACAGGGGCTTCGGGAGTCTTGTTCTTGAGGGCAAAGGGCCCCTGCCATCAGACACTTATCCTTTATCCTGAGGGATGGGGGTAAAATATGCTCAAGGTGGGAGAAAAACAAAACCTGAGTTCCCTATCTCTTCTTACTGGTGTCTGAGACTTATATCTATGTTTGTAAATTAGATTAGGAAATGGAATTTTTTTTTTTATCTATCTATCTATCTATCTATCTATCTATCTATCTATCTATCTATGTCTATATATATATATCTATCTCTATATATCACTTCTAACTATATAACGTGATCATATGTCATTCCCTGTAACAGTGAGCAAAGCAATATGTTAGACAGGGTTAGGCAGTTCTGTGCTTAAGTCTCTATATCTCAGTGTACCCTGCCTTGTGGCGTGAGTGAGCTCGCAGGCTGATGTGCCTCAATGTTACAGCGTAAAAAGGAAAAAAAATATATATAAAAACAAAAATTTGTATCATGCATTAGCACTGGATGTTACCGGTCTGTGGAAACAGGTCTCTTACCTCTATCATAATGTGAAAGGCGTGCTTGTGAAGAAAAACACATATGCAAAAGGAATTACTATCTGCACCTCAGTAACACTTAAGGTCATTTTACATTCCTAAAATTGCACGTGCTTCTAGTTTCTTCCCAAGACCACAGAAAGGAATGGAAAAAAAAATCCCTCAAAATAAACAAGTTTGGGCAAATGAATCCCATCAAAAAGTTGATAAGAATACAAGTTCAAAAAAGGAAAGTGCAAGGGTGTAGTTTGCCATTGTTACCACTAGGGGTCGCTGTGGTCATAGAAACGTCAAGCTGAAGTTTGAGTATAAGGTGGATTCTCCATGCAGCCAAGGACCATGGCTACACCATACCTGTGCTCTCACTGCACCCTCATGTCCCCAACAAGCAAGGGGAATACAAACCTTCCCTATTCTATGAGAAAAGCTGGAAGCTGCTAGAAGAAAACCTCCAACTGTGACATAGAGCACCTATTATCATCCCAGGCTGATCACAGCACAGTGTATGGTTACTATATACTATGCCAGATCATATAGACAATGATGACAGTATGGCAGCTCCTATATGCATAACTGTGTCCACTCCGGCAGGTTACAGAGCAGTCACTTATGTCTGATAGAAACCAAAATGTATCCTACTAACATTACCAAGTCACAGGGCGATTCACAGACAATCCACCAAAGCATCACAACCAGGAGATCAGGCCAAGCTATACTATGTATACTGTACTGATCCTGAGTTACATCCTGTATAAGGGTAGCTTCACACGTACCGTATTGCTGCGTTTATAACGGTGCGTCTTTTTAACGCTGCGTTTTTTACATGCGCGTTTTGATTTTCACATGAAAATCAAAACGCACATGTAAAAAACACAGCAAAAACGCAGCGTTAAAAACGGTACGGTACGTGTGAAGCTACCCTTATACTTCAGAGCTGCACTCACTATTCTGCTGGTGGGGTCACTGTGTACATAAATTACATTATTTATCCTGTTACATCCTGTATTATACTCAGTAATGTAATGTATGTATACAGTGACCGCACCAGCAGAATAGTGAGTCCAGCTCTGGAGTATAACACAGGATGTAACTCAGGATCAGTAATGTAATGTACACAGTGACCGCACCAGCAGAATAGTGAGTGCAGCTCTGGAGTATAATACAGGATGTAACTCAGGATGAAAAACTGACATCAGACTAAAATCAATGATTCCACCTCAGAATGCAGCGCCTTTTAGTGGTCACACGACTGACAGGACGAGCCCCTCCATACAGGATAACCCTGGAGAATGCGGCTTCTCTCTAATCTTTCTTCCTACTCTTTTCCGATGCAAATTGGTTTTGTGTGTGGATTGCGCTGAGCTCGGCAGTCAGACAGCGACTCGGATCCAATCACCTTAATGTTCTCTGGTTTTGCCTTGCACGTCGTCCCCTCTGTCAGATTACAGGGGTTTGGGGTTTTCGGTTTAGCCTACTCAGCAGTTCCAGCGTCTCTTATTGACAGATGACGCTGCTGCTATTGATACAGACTGTCTCGCTGAGCCGATCCCTTCGCTGCCACAAGCTGCGGCTATGGAGAGTCAGCTGCTGAGCTGTACACAGGAGAGGGAAGAGACAGGGGGAGAAGCTGCAACTTAACCCCTCGGTAATAGCACCACCGCTTCTTATACTGAAAGGTTAAAGCTATATACTGACCCTGCACAAGTCATATACACCACAGCAGCCATATACACTATGAGAACACACCACCTGCTGCCGGAAACCCCCCTGACCAATATATTTAACCCCGTATGGGTAAAGTCAGCCAGGCAAGCCTCGGTCATGCCAAGTCCTATTCCTTTCCTCCTGCCAAATGGGGGTCAGCAGCTTCCTGACGCTTGGGACGATTGTCTCACCACTGGGGGAGGGGGGGGGGGAACTGCCTCAAAAAAGGAGGGGACGTCACTGAACATAAACCCTTCATAATAAACCGTACAATATTCTACAATGAGAGAGTAAGCTAACGGAGGACGTACCTGCGTGGGGACCAGCACGGGAGGGTAAGCCAGCTTGTGATGGCGATACATCCAGAAAGAGATGAGAATGATGACGGCAAATCCCATGATAGGCACCAGAGAATAAAGCAGGGTATTGAATAGGGGAGGCTTGGGGGTCAATGGATTTAGGGTGGCTGCAATGGGAGAAGAAAAAAAAAAAGGAGTTAAATCCCTGAACATGTCACCCACAGGACAATATAAGCATCTTCACCAATAAATAGTCCCCAGTATAAGTTTATATAGTGAGGCGAGCACAATGGATGGACGCCGGCTGGGGAAACGCATGACAAAGCAGAAGTACGTGATCCCTGCCGCGCTGAACTAATATCGGGAATCTACTGTGCGCAGAAACAATGGTTCTTATAGCAAGCGGCAGATTATATGACATTCTTATATCTCCAGATATAAAGACATCACAGTCTGGGTTTTGTTTCACGTGAAATCACAAAGGGAAGAGAGGATAAAGGATACAGAGATATAACAATGTATGGCCACAACTCTATGCACATAGGTCCTGAAGGTGGGACCCACATCTATCAGAGTACATGTGCATATGACATACATGCCTAAGATGGGACGATCCCTCAAAGGGGATATGTCTAAAGCAGCCCCCCCGGTCACATGAACGAAGAAACAGAATCAGGAGCGTAACTAGAATTCATGGGGCCCTAGAGCACAAGAAAAAAAAAGTATGGGCCCCATGAATCCTTGTGTTTAGGAGGAAAGGGGCAATACAGGTCCCTCAGTATGTGCTAGCAGTTGCGTGGTCTGGACTCACACCACTGGACTCACACATCCCCACACACATAGCGGCTAGTAATTCTGAGCAATATGCCAGTATGGTTATACCCCTCAATTTAATCTTAAAGAGATCTCTGCTTGCTGTCAGGACTATTGCTGGTTACATCAAGAGACCTAAAGCCCATCCTGAGCGTCCCATGCGCACACACAGATGATCAGGATATGGAGGATGCTTCCATTCACTGACATCAAGCAGAGATCTTATAAATTGTAAGCAACTAAAATAATACACCATGAACGGTTTATCTAACGTGTGTGTTGCGACTTACGGTGAGTGACCTCCATCTCCGGGGAGTGGAAAAATCGTTCATTACAACTGCTGCCTTCACAGCAACAGAAAAACACATCCGGGTTCTCCTTTCTTTCTATACAGTCAGCCCTGGAAGTGGAAAAAACACACAAGTGATATCAGTCATTTCCTAATTACACCCTATACAAAGCCTATAAGTAGAGATGAGGGAAGTTACAGTTTTAGGGTATGCTCACACTACGGAATCAACCAGGAATTTCAAGCAGAGTTCACACCAATTCGCAATCACCACTTGAAATTCCTGGCCGATTCCATAGTATGAACATCTCCCTTAAAGCAAAGCGCTTTGTTGATACTGTAAATTCTACCTATAAGCTTTCACAAGAGAACAGATGGTAAAGTGCAGCGCCCCCTATGGTTACTACCCTTTTTAGCACTTATGGCCCTATTCCACGGGCCGACTCTAATGGTGCATTTACACAGGCAGATTTATCTGACAGGTTTTGGAAGCCAAAACCAGAAATGGATTTGAAAAAAAAGGAGAAATCAGTCTTTCCTTTATGACCCGTTCCCTGTCTATAGTCTGTTCCTGGCTTTGGCTTAAAAAAATCTGTCAGATAAATTTGTGTAAACGCACCATAAGGAGCAAATGAGCGCTATTCGCGCACGTTTGCTCCTCATTCCCCACTCGCCGCCGCTGCCATTACACGCGGCGGCAGCGAGCAGGTGAGTCTGGGGAGGGCCGCCCGGGTGATCGCTGATTGTCTGGGCAGACCAAAGGATATAGCAGCGGTCTGCTGCCGCCGCTCCTATTCCGCGGAGCGACGACAGCAGATTGTTGCTATAAGTCGTTTGTCTGTTAAAAGACAAACGACTTTAACGATCAGCCGACATGAACGATGTCGGTTAATCGTTGCCTCCTATTCCACGGGACGATTATCGGACGAATGCGGCTGATAATCGTTCTGTGGAATAGGGCCTTTAGGCTTTACAGGATATGCAGATCCAAAAAGGAACATTCCAGGTAAATCCATACCAATGCTTTATGCTTACTGCAATGCCTAATGGGGTGGAGCATGACAAAAGGACTCAAACATCCCCAACCTGAGTCCTCTGAGTCATGCTCCACCCCCTGGTATCCAGTAAGCCCTGAATAGATCCCCTGCAACCTCCCCATCTACTTGTGTAACAGAACATATTCTTTATGGTCAGTACTAATAAATCACAAGCACTGCAATAAAATGCAAGGATGCCTTTAGCTATCTCTTGCACATCGCCCCTCCCTGGGCTGTGTGGGAACTGCAGCTGCGGGTTGATACTTAGAGGCTGCTGCCCACAATTACTGATCAGGAGCAGAGAATAAAAGCATTCAAGGGGTTATCTGGGAAAAAAAAAAATCAACTGGTTTCAGAAAGTTATAGACGACATTTGTAATTTATTTCTATTTATAAATCTCCAGTCTTCCAGTACTTCTTAGCTGCTGTTAGTCCTGCAGGAAATGGTGTTTTCTTCCCAGTCTGACACTACTCTCTGCTGCCACCTCTGTACATGTCAGGAACTGTCCAGAGCAAGAGAGATTTTCTATGGGGATTTATACTGCTCTGGACAGTTCCTGACATGGACAGAGGTGGCAGCAGAAAGCACTGTGTGAGGGTACGGAATCCCAACAGAAAACCTGTTGCGGATTCTGCAGCTTGCACCCACTCACGGACTCCATTCTATGGTTTACCAGATTCTGCCATCTGCCCAAAGAATGAACCAGCTCATTCTTTGGGCAGATGGCGGAATGTGGCAAACCACACACTCCTCAACCCTCGACCGCCGATACCTGGCCCTCCTGCCAGCCCCGCCACTCAATATGCAAATAAGAGACTGACTCCGATGTCTATAGGAAACCACTGGAGCAGTAATCTCCTAAGGACTTTAGACTCATCTCTTCTCCTTTGCATATTGAGTGTGTAGACGGGCGGGCGGCAGGAGGGGGTAAGTATCGGGGACCAGCTACCCAAGTGCAAAGATCCCTTTAAATAAAAGTAATTTACAAATCTGTATAACTTTCTAAAACCAGTTGATTTTAAATTACTCCTTTAAGGGACCTAAATGCTAAACTTTCACAAGTATCTGTAATCCTTCAATGAATTGTTCAGCAGTAGAAAAACATGGCTGATTTCTTCCAAAAACACTCACACATGTCCGCAGTTGAGTGGTGTTACAGCGTAGCCCTATTGTCTCTGGTGGAGCTAAACTGCAATACCAGACACAACCAGTTGACAGGTGTGGTGCTGTTTCTATAAAGTATCCATGTTATTTTTTCTGGACAACCCCTTTAAGAAAGAGCGCCTCTCCCTGGTTACTATATTATATATATATATATATATATATATATATATATATATATATATATATATATATATATATATATATATATATATATATATTATATAGTATACATGCAATAGGATTCCTTACCTGTCATAACAATTGATATCATCCAGCCAGCAGCCTTGCTTTAGGATTTCTATAGAGCCAGAGTTATTCTTCCAGGTAGCGAAACAATGCCTCCTCTTGTCGTGGTCTCCCAGACATCGCTCGATGCCGCTGTGATTCGTCTTATCCTTCTCCCAGCTGGCGTTATAGAAGATACATTCCTGGGTCTCCGATCTCCCCAATATGGCCCCTGGAAACAAGAAAAGGAGAAAATTAGAAACCTCTCTGAGAAGGATCAAAGGCATACAAGGGTTAACACATGCACATACGGGACTCCCTCCATTATATTTTATGACCATTTGATGCAAATGGTGAACCGGTTTTACAAGGTGGATTATCCTATGTGGCCTATTACGGTCAGACAATGATGGAGTGGTTGGGGTTGTTACTATTCCTCGCACTATCCACAAGTGATACCGATCCTATTCACATTGATAGATAATTCATCACTACTGACCCACATAGATGGCCCTGACCTATAAAATAACCACAGGAACAGGTCATCAAGTGAGTAGCACTGGGATATCTGTCCCATCAGATACAGTGACCAAGGATATGGCCAAAAGTGTATTCCATGATATAAAACAGGGATGAGGGCAGAACATCCCCTACAGCACTGTTTCCTACCTGTGGCAAAACTACAACTCCCATCATGCCCAGGTAGCCTTCAGCTGTGAATAGGAGGTGTAGTTTTGCAGCAGCTGGGAGGGTTATAGGTTGAGTGATTCTGCCCTACAGTCACACATTGCAGCCATTCCAGGGGAGAGGATCAGCTACAACCTATAGGGGTTAAGGAACAGCTATGTAATGTTAGGAGAGGTCACATAGCAGATGCAAGAGGTCACACTGACAAAGTAAGGGCGGCTCCATGCCGGGCGTCCTCAAAACGGCCTCATTAACTAGAAGCATTGTATTTTTAGGCACAAATGTCGTCTTTTTAGAACAGCCACCACTAGGGGGAGCTCACTAAATACAGAGCTGATATGGGGTACTATGGATATCCCACAAAGGCGCATTTCATCTGCCATCATTGTATTATCCACTGAATGGTCACATTAGAGCCTGCGCGCCTTTTATTACTGGATATTAAAGCCTACCTGTCATTAGAACAGATGTCTGACATGTTATAGCCACGTTAGAAGTCTGTATTGGTGGGGGTCTTTTCATTGCAGAGATCCGGAGATATGTAAGAAAACTGAGCGATTCTGATCACAGAAATTCCTCGTTATAAGCCGTATATAGATAGATTGAAGCTGATTAAAGATGGCTGCCCCCCCTTTCTAGTCTCCCCTCCTCCTCCGCCTCCTATCCTGGAATATCAGAAGATTATGAGAGCCATCAGGGATGCCTGGCGGAGCTCAATAATAACAGCACAGCGGTGAGGCGCTCGGTGCTGGATCGTATATTACACTTTAATCAAGTTCCTTCATCCCCGGCACACAGGGGGAATTCTCATCTGCAGCCGCGGTTATAAATATAGGAGGACGGGAGCACTGGCAGCGGAACAAAGTCACAGGATGGGGACAGCGAGGGGCGTCATCAATCACTTCACAATCACTTACTATAGATATAGCGCACACAGTTCACACAGGGTCACGGTGGAAAGGCTGAAGCCAAGAGGATGTTATAACTGCAGAGGAGACAGCCCGGAGCATGGGGAAGGTGCCAGGACCGCCAGGCCTCCGCTAACATCAGCTTACAATACCTACACAATGCTCAGTGTTTGCACACGTCTTATGTCGTCTTCTGAAGCAGGGATGAGCAAACCCTGAACAAGAGAGAAAATCCGGGAGACTACAGGAGCCAAGTGCATCTTCCCGATCTGTGCTGCTCCCATTATACCCTGCAGCCATTGCAGTACTACTCCCACCATACCCTGCAGCCATTAGAGTACTACTCCCATCATACCCTGCAGCCATTAGAGTACTACTCCCACCATACCCTGCAGCCATTGCAGTACTACTCCCACCATACCCTGCAGCCATTGCAGTACTACTCCCACCATACCCTGCAGCCATTGCAGTACTACTCCCACCATACCCTGCAGCCATTGCAGTACTACTCCCACCATACCCTGCAGCCATTACAGTACTACTCCCATCATACCCTGCAGCCATTGCAGTACTACTCCCACCATACCCTGCAGCCATTAGAGTACTACTCCCATCATACCCTGCAGCCATTAGAGTACTACTCCCATCATACCCTGCAGCCATTAGAGTACTACTCCCATCATACCCTGCAGCCATTAGAGTACTACTCCCATCATACCCTGCAGCCATTGCAGTACTACTCCCACCATACCCTGCAGCCATTGCAGTACTACTCCCATCATACCCTGCAGCCATTGCAGTACTACTCCCACCATACCCTGCAGCCATTGCAGTACTACTCCCACCATACCCTGCAGCCATTACAGTACTACTCCCATCATACCCTGCAGCCATTGCAGTACTACTCCCATCATACCCTGCAGCCATTGCAGTACTACTCCCATCATACCATGCAGCCATTGCAGTACTACTCCCATCATCACCCTGCAGCCATTGCAGTACTACTCCCATCATCACCCTGCAGCCATTGCAGTACTACTCCCATCATACCCTGCAGCCATTGCAGTACTACTCCCATCATACCCTGCAGCCATTGCAGTACTACTCCCACCATACCCTGCAGCCATTGCAGTACTACTCCCACCATACCCTGCAGCCATTGCAGTACTACTCCCACCATACCCTGCAGCCATTGCAGTACTACTCCCACCATACCCTGCAGCCATTACAGTACTACTCCCATCATACCCTGCAGCCATTGCAGTACTACTCCCATCATACCCTGCAGCCATTGCAGTACTACTCCCATCATACCCTGCAGCCATTGCAGTACTACTCCCATCATAACCTTCACCTATTGCAGTACTACTCCTTTCATACCATTTACCTATTGCAGTACTACTCCCATCATACCCTTTACCTATTGAAGTACTACTCCTATCATTCCACGAACAGTAACTACCTATGGCAGGGATAAGGGATATGATGTAGTTCAGTCTGCCCATACTTGGGACAGTTTATGTGGTTCGTAGAACAGAAATGTGTAATAACCGTATATTAACTAATACAACCGGGTGTCCTCAGCCAACACGTCACCTATAGAAATATAATGGCTCACAGGATGGAGGGAGAAGGCTACAGAGGTTAGTCACACATCATCCCTATTACATGACCTATAACCCTGGTGTGTGTAACCGTAGGCTATACCGCTAAGTATGTCACCATTACATCGCCTCAGTAAACCTTTATGTAGCTGTAAAACGGTATACTGACACATACAGGTCAAAGGACTCTTATCTGACCTGTGTCCATAGATACTGTGTCACAGATGTTTAAACAGAGCCTGACAGTACAGGGTGGCCATTAAAGGGGTTGTTCACAAAAAAATATTCTTTCAAATCAACCGGTGCCGGAGATTTGTAATTTACTTCTATTAATGAATATCAAGAGTTCCAGTATCTATCAGCTGCTGTTTGTCCTGCAGGAAGTGGTTTATTCTCTCCAGTCTGGAGAGCAGGAGAGGTTTTCTACGAGGATTTGCAGCTGCTCTGGACAGTTCCTGACATGGACAGAGGTGGCAGCAGAGAGCACTGTGTCAGGCTGCAGGTTCCCCATCCTTGATAAATTGTGAAGCATGAGGCTCTGTAAGCAGCTGAGCGGTCCTATGGCACAGACTCCAGAGAGGATGACGGGCGAGCTCCTCCAGCACACAGCAGGCCGGCACTCATCTCCTCCATTACTCACGCTGTGTAAATCCGCACTATAAAACTGAAGGTGCACATTAAACCATGTACATAAATGATGGAGCTGAAGCTACACGGTGATGTGACTGCTGGGAGTGAAGGAAACCAAGACTCACCAATACCTGGCAGCCCTGGTACTGGGAAAAGTACCAGAAGAGATATGTAATCTGCAGCGGCCGCCTTGTACAAACACTACACCTCTCTGACACTAGAGAACAGCAGGGGGGACCCCAGCGACACCCCGATAACTGCTGTCCGCAGTAGGTGCGCAGCACAAGGCCGATATAATAGCCACCCTACATGGCTCAGAGGTTTTGCGGAATAAACAGAACATTTTCCCATTTTTCTCCCTGCGGACGGCTTAGATGCTCTTTTAAAGGTGTTCCTGTATAGCTTCATATAGTAAGATTGTATGTTCAGGAATAAAAATTACAACATGACCCAACACAATGGGGAAAAAGGGTGTCCAATCCAACCTCTACCCAACCAGCTCCGCACACAGTAACGACGGACAAAACCTCCCTGTGACCAATCATCGGAAGAGCAGGAAAATGAAAGCTGCGCTGTGATTGGCTGCTCTGTGTCACACGGCCAAAATTCTTTGGAAAATCCTGATTGCTGAGGGCTAAAGCTACACAGAGTGAGGTATACAGAACATTACACTATGTGTATATACAGCGCAGGGTATACAGAACATTACACCATGTGTATATACAGCGCAGGGTATACAGAACATTACACCATGTGTATATACAGCGCAGGGTATAAGATCACAGCATGTGTATATACAGCGCAGGGTACACAGATCCCACCATGTGTATATACAGGGCAGGGTATACAGAACATTACACCATGTGTATATACAGCGCAGGGTATACAAATCACAGCATATGTATATACAGTGCAGGGTATACAGAACATTACACCATGTGTATATACAGCGCAGGGTATACAGAACATTACACCATGTGTATATACAGCGCAGGGTATACAGAACATTACACCATGTGTATATACAGCGCAGGGTATACAGAACATTACACCATGTGTATATACAGCGCAGGGTATACAGAACATTACACCATGTGTATATACAGCGCAGGGTATACTGATCACATGTGTATATACAGTGCAGGGTATATAGAACATTACACCATGTGTATATACAGCGCAGGGTATACAGATCACATGTGTATATACAGCGCAGGGTATACAGAACATTACACCATGTGTATATACAGTGCAGGGTATACAGATCCCACCATGTGTATATAAAGCGCAGGGTATACAGAACATTACACCATGTGTATATACAGGGCAGGGTATACAGAACATTACACCATGTGTATATACAGTGCAGGGTATACAAATCCCACCATGTGTATATACAGCGCAGGGTATACAGAACATTACACCATGTGTATATACAGTGCAGGGTATACAGATCCCACCATGTGTATATACAGCGCAGGGTATACAGAACATTACACCATGTGTATATACAGCGCAGGGTATACAGATCCCACCATGTGTATATACAGCGCAGGGTATACAGAACATTACACCATGTGTATATACAGCGCAGGGTATACAGAACATCACACCATGTGTATATACAGCGCAGGGTATACAGAACATTACACCATGTGTATATACAGCGCAGGGTATACAGAACATTACACCATGTGTATATACAGCGCAGGGTATACAGATCCCACCATGTGTATATACAGCGCAGGGTATACAGAACATTACACCATGTGTATATACAGCGCAGGGTATACAGAACACTACACCATGTGTATATACAGCGCAGGGTATACAGAACACTACACCATGTGTATATACAGCGCAGCGTATACAGAACACTACACCATGTGTATATACAGCGCAGGGTATACAGATCCCACCATGTGTATATACAGCGCAGGGTATACAGAACATTACACCATGTGTATATACAGCGCAGGGTATACAGAACATTACACCATGTGTATATACAGCACAGGGTATACAGATCCCACCATGTGTATATACAGCACAGGGTATACAAATCACAGCATGTGTATATACAGCGCAGGGTATACAGATCACAGCATATGTATATACAGGGAAGGGTATACAGATCACAGCATGTGTATATACAGTGCAGGGCATACAGATAACACCATGTGTATATACAGTGCAGGGTATACAGATCACATGTGTATATACAGTGCAGGGTATACAGATCGCAGCATGTGTATATACAGCACAGGGTATACAGATCACAGCATGTGTATATACAGCGCAGGGTATACAGAACACTACACCATGTGTATATACAGCGCAGGGTATACAGATCACAGCATGTGTATATACAGCGCAGGGTATACAGATCACAACATGTGTATATACAGCGCAGGGTATACAGATCACAGCATGTGTATATACAGGGCAGGGTATACAGATCACAGCATGTGTATATACAGTGCAGGGTATACCGATAACACCATGTGTATATACAGTGCAGGGTATACAGATCACATGTGTATATACAGCGCAGGGTATACAGAACATTACACCATGTGTATATACAGCGCAGGGTATACAGATCACATGTGTATATACAGCGCAGGGTATACAGATAACACCATGTGTATATACAGCGCAGGGTATACAGATCACATGTGTATATACAGCGCAGGGTACACACCACGTGCGGCCTCGCTCGCCATTTTATGACTTTCTTTTTATAACTTCACAGCCCATATTTAAAGACAAGTCAAACGTGTTCTTCTCGGAGGAGAAAGCCCCGCACCTCCTACCAGCGGAGGCAAGCAACACCCTGCACCTTCCTTCATGAAACCAGTAAATCAGGACGGACGAGACACTGGTGCAAAAGTTACACTGAGAAACTATGTGCACCGAGCACGGCCAGGACGTCAGGGGCTCCATCCGCTCTATAGGGCCATGTACTGCTAACCTTACATACAAAATATCCCAGTATATATCAACACAGAGGATTGGGAACCAACTCCATTATAACTGGTTAGTATAAAATATGGCTTCCTTGCATTCTTCCTATATTCATCCATGTAGTAGAAAAGAAGTGCTGGTATTTGTCAAACACAGCGCCCCAGCTGTCCACAGGTCGTGTCTGTTACTGCAGCTTAGCTCCACTGAAGTGAATGGAGCTGCGATATCAGAAAAACATGTGGACAGGTGTGGAGGACAGTGACAGTGTACAGTGACAGCGGCATCTATCACATGAATCATAGATACATTGAACACTGCAAACAATGTGGATGACCCCTAACCTCCTCTGACCATACAGCTAGCACAACCAAAGTCTGGAAGCCATATCGCTATATTCACACCTCCCACAAAGTTGGATCTACAATCACAGATCAACTTCTTGCCCGTGGATTTATATAGGGCTATTCATACAGTCCGCTCTATAGCGGATCAACAATCCGTACCATAAATATATAGGACATGTGCTACTGCGGGTTGTGATTGCGGTATGGATAACCAATAGTAGTCAATGGGATCTGGTTTTGGTGGACGTCACAGATCTGTGACGTCCGTGAACGATGCGGATCAAAGCGGAGCAAAACTAGTTAATTTTTTTTTAACAGTTCAACATTTTTGCGGATACGAATGCAGATTACAGACTGTATTTCATGGATCACTGAAGGTATGAATGAGGCCTAAGACTAACCAGCTATGTATGGTGGGGGGTCCCGACACTCCCCGGACAGATAACCATGTTGGGGTAAAGAAGGATTGGACATGTTACAGATTAATATACTATCTTTGATCTTAACGGAGATAGGCTGCTACTAGTTATGTCTGGCAGCGCCTTAAAGGGGTATTCCAACAAAACATCTATGGTTTATGCAAGGTGTTGCCAAGTATAGCTCTATCTCCGGCACTCCCACAGACAATGAACGGAGGGGCCCTGAGCGTTCATTACTACAGGAGATTAGGTCCCCATCATTGAGATTAGATACTTATTCCAAAACCTGTGGTTAGGGGGAAAAAAAGTCTTAACTTGGAATACCCCTTTAAGGTAGCCCCCCCCCCACAAAACATTGTTTGCTGAACATTTGTTTGTCCGTCAGCTATATTTTCCCCCTAATCGCTTTATACATAAGAAAGTTTGGTTTGGCCGAATGTTCATGTGTAATTACTGAAAGGGGGGGGGGGGGGTGATAAGGTGCTGCCAGACTCCTCTGGGGGCGGCTTCTCTCTGCAAGAACGAGAGGGGAGGATGAAATTCAACATGCCCAATCATTCTCTCCCCCAATCCAATCTGTGAGCAGAGATTCAGGAGGCCGGCTGTTTATTTGAGGACTCTTATTCCCACAGACACACCAAGTGTCGGTATGTGTATATACATACATACACACATATATACACCACACTGTATAAAAAAGGACATGGATGGCCCAACCTACCACCAGTTGGAGACATAACATCAGAGTCAGTGCTAGTGCTGTGTGTCAATATCCCCTGCCATACTCCTGTAGCCAGGTCCGCTGCTGGCGGAGGCCCTTGTTGCTAAGCAGCCGCCATAACCAGCAAACTTAAATGATTCAGTGGATTTTCCCTTTAAGTCAACAAGCCCCGGCCCCTGCTCAGCGGACGATCTCTGCGACATGTCATGATTATTACACTCTCTCCTGTCGATTCCATTGTCCTTTGGTTAAAGGCTTCCTCCGAGCTGATGCGAGGCTTTCCTGTGCTGAGCGATTGTAGGACAAACCAGGACACATGCTGCGTACGGAGCACGCTTTACTACCATTAACCCCTTGGACTCAAGAGTCACTGCAAACCTGCCAAGAGCAGAACACAGAAGACCTAGGACAGGAGCAGAGAACCTTGGCTCTCCAGCTGTTACAAAATCACAACTCCCATCATGCCTGGACAGCTTTGTCTGTCCAGAAATGCTGAAAGTTGTGGTTTTGCAACAGCATGAGAGCCAAGGTTCCCTACCCCTGACCTTAGGGTACTATTACATGGCCCGATAATAACTGTAAACAATCGCTGATCTGCTAGATCGGCGCTCATTTACTGGGCCAATTACACGGCCCCATAATCATTTAACAAGGGCTGCAGGGACATCTTAACTGATGTCCTTGCAGCCCTTGCTAGAACTGCATACATAACCTATCCATGCTGCAGGGCTCCCCTTGCAGACCACTTCTCCCGGGTCTCACGCGCTGCATCTTCCAAGCGCCCTGTCTCAGCTGACAGGCTGCTCAGCCAATCACTGGCCGCACTGGTCCTGGACAGTGATTGGCTGAGCGTCCTGTCTGCCCAGGTGATCGCTGATCGTCCGGGCAGACCACAGGCTATAGCGGCAGCTGCAGATCGCGGCTATGCAAGTCGTTTGTCTTTGTTGAAAGACAAACGACTTCAACGATCAGCCGACATGAATCGTTGCCCCCTATTCCACGGGACGATTATCAGCCGTAACGGCCGATAATCGTTCCGTGGAATATGGCCTTTATGAACAGGTCTTTACTTGCAGTCCTATGTAAATTAATCTATGCTACATCTTGAGACCCCTTGCATCTTCTCAGCTTGGCTCTGCCCTTTGCTGAGGCACATTTCTGATCTGGTCTCTGTATAGGAAAGACAGAACATTTAAGTGGAAAAGCCCTGCTGTGGGGGAAAAGAGAGACAAAGCAAAGCGTAAAGTTACACTAAAACAGCACGCAAATCTGCCACACTGCGAGCCGGGGAGCAAGGATCAAAGCAGCATGGGAATGTAGACATGGAGTCTAGACTGACGTCTACTAGAGAGAGGCCGTGAAGTATATAAAACAACATGTGCACATCACATCAATCACAGCGAGGGGGCCGGACCCTCCTGATCACTCTCATAGACTGCATGTATCCCACCTTTACCTCTCCGCTGGCCTCTGAATATGTATAGGAACCATTGATCGATCGCTGATGGCAGACATGAAGGAGCCGGGGATAGAGACAGTAGACAAGCTGGAAGGAAGGAAGCCTGGACTCTCTCATATACAGTAAACCACTTCATCAGGGAAACGTCCTCTATATATAATACAGCTGACAGCACCGACACTGTACACTATCCGGCTAATAACAATCAGCCTTACAGAGACACAGGTGCACATTACATACCCACAGCTCACATTACACTGGGGGTCTTTAAAGGGGTTGTTCACCCAAAATGGTTTTTCTTTCAAATGTACTGGTGGCAGAAATATATTTAAAAATAAATAAATAAATATTATATACATACACACACACACACACATTCAAGTCTTCCAGTACTTATCAGCTGCTGTATGATGTTCTGCAGGAGAGCAGAAGAGGTTTTCTATGAGGATTTGTTCCTGCTCTGGACAGTTCCTGACACGGACAGAGGTGGCAGCAGAGAGCACTGTGTCAGACTGGAAAGAATACACCACTTCTTGCAGATCATGCAGCAGCTGACAAGTTTTGGAAGATTGGAGATTTTTAAAAGAAGTAAATTACCAATCTCTGGCACCGGTTAATTTGAAAGAAAAAAAAATGGTGAACAACCCCTTTATTATGTTGTGAACTGATACAATGTAGATGCATGGTACCCCTTTAATAACCCTGCATGTAAACCTATTAGGCTCTATTCGAGAGCAATTCTAGCAGATGGGACTCGCATAGCCGGATGCTGCTTTTTTTTCAATCAGTTATGCAATCAGTCACCCACACGGAACATAAAACTGATGCATGGAGGATGTGAACAAAGCTTTATACATTGCCCTATGTGGTGGGAACAACACAGGAACAATCCAAGGGTAACAGGGCCCTTCTATACAATCACTATGGCCGACGCCGAGAGGAAAAGTCCAGGCATACCTGTCCGTGTTACCTCACCGACACTTATCTGCAGTCCTGCTCAAAATACACATACCACAGATCGCTCTGCGCTACTGGAGATTTAACCATTTCCTACCAGGAAGATGAGAGGAGAGGTACAAAGGATATAGGAATGCAATACCATAGAAACCTATAATCTACAGGAGTGTGGCCATGATGGGGACTGCTCACAGGGTGCAGGCAGTATGGCCAACGGCTATATCCCAGCTTTCCAAGCGGTCCTCCCGCTGTCTCCACCCTCTCCACGGAGAGGGCAGACAGCGGGAATTATTGCAGAGATTCATTGCGGATTCCGACGAAAGAATTGACACGTCAATTCTTTCGGCGGATAGCGGAATCAGCCGGCCCATAGAACGGTGTCTATGGAGCCGGTGGAAAGGAGCGCAGCCGTGAGCGCGTTCTAGTGACGGAATTCGGCGGTATGGTTCACACTGCGTTTTTGCAGCATGTTTAACTTATCTGTTTTATGGGGGGGGGGGGGGGGGGGGGGAGATCTGTTATTGTATTGTCAATAATAATAATAACATGGATGCAATGGTGTGCAATCCATTTGGATGGGTTTTTCCATTGACTTCCATAATAATAACTATAGAAAAAAAAAAAAAGGGATCAAAATGGGTGCATTAAACAGACTGGAAACCGCTCAGTGTGAGCCCATGCTGACATGTAGAGTAGTAGTGTGTTTGCACCTGTGAGCAGTATAAGGCGGTGCAGGCAGTGGTGGTGAGCGCGGCTTTCTTTCTAGTAATATGGGAGTCTATAATAAACCTGTGCAGCATTATGTCACTGTCTAACCCTCACAATCTCAGAAATAGGCCGGATATATTCAGTGCTGGAAGCTCTCAAGATAAACAGGAACAAGCAACGAGACTCCGAGCCCACACATCCCCGGCCGTGTAGCACAGGGTACATGTAGTTTTGCAACCCATGTGTTACGCATCTAGTAAATAAATATGTTGTAACTCTGCACAGGGGCTGCGTACCCAAAAAGATTTTTTTTGGTGATCTGCAAATCTGGTTTTATCCTTTTTTAAATGTAATGGAGCAAAAATGGCTGTAAAGTGCACATACGGTATAATAATTGCCAAAATATCCATTGCGTAAGAAGCGTCCGTTCTAACCAGATGGCAAAATTTGGGCCCAATGACGGACAGTGCCTTAGCAAGATCAGACACACAAATACAGCTCCCTGTGGGCATAAATGGTAGTAAATGTGGAGAAGGGGGGAGGCCACAAACCTTTTGCGCTACACAGTGCCCCCCACCTGCCTATTGTGCGACTTTTTGCTGGCTCTGTGCAGCTTTAATGTTAGGACAACACGCCTCTCTGTGGTCAGTCCGGGGAGCCCTATACACCCTATACCAGCGGTTGGTATGACTGTCGACCTCTACAGGGACAGCCTATAAATACAGAGCGGTAAGGTAAATGTAGAGACAGATTGGCGAGATACAGAAGGCAAGCTCCTACAGTCTATAGATACAAATCACCTGGCATCAACCAAATATGGATTCGCTATACAAATTTTTATTTTATTTTTAATTTGCTCCACGTGAACTATGTAAAACACTGAACATGCGTCTTCTAATGGAAATCCACTAATGTTACCAATATCTATAAAAGAATGAATGCAGAATGGTAATAAATAGGAGCACAAGCCAGAAAAAGCCTGTAGTACACACATCACTGGGTGCTGCCCGGTCTATGATTGTAGGGGGGCACACATGACTGGGTGCTGCCCGGTCTATGATTGTAGGGGGGCACACATGACTGGGTGCTGCCCGGATTGCCCGGTCTATGATTGTAGGGGGGCACACATCACTGGGTGCTGCCCGGTCTATGATTGTAGGGGGGCACACATGACTGGGTGCTGCCCGGTCTATGATTGTAGGGGGGCACACATCACTGGGTGCTGCCCGGTCTATGATTGTAGGGGGGCACACATCACTGGGTGCTGCCCGGTCTATGATTGTAGGGGGGCACACATGACTGGGTGCTGCCCGGTCTATGATTGTAGGGGGGGCACACATCACTGGGTGCTGCCCGGTCTATGATTGTAGGGGGGCACACATCACTAGGTGCTGCCCGGATTGCCCAGTCTATGATTGTAGGGGGGCACACATCACTGGGTGCTGCCCGGTCTATGATTGTAGGGGGGGGAACACATGACTGGGTGCTGCCCGGTCTATGATTGTAGGGGGGCACACATCACTGGGTGCTGCCCGGTCTATGATTGTAGGGGGGCACACATCACTAGGTGCTGCCCGGATTGCCCAGTCTATGATTGTAGGGGGGCACACATCACTGGGTGCTGCCCGGTCTATGATTGTAGGGGGGGGGAACACATCACTGGGTGTTGCCCGGTCTATGATTGTAGGGGGGCACACATCACTGGGTGCTGCCCGGATTGCCCGGTTTATGATTGTAGGGGGGCACACATCACTAGGTGCTGCCCAGATTGCCTGGTCTATGACTGTAGGGGGGGGGCACATCACTGGGTGCTGCCCGGATTGCCCGGTTTATGATTGTAGGGGGGGGCACATCACTGGGTGCTGCCTGGATTGCCTGGTCTATGATTGTAGGGGGGGGCACATCACTGGGTGCTGCCCGGATTGCACGGTCTATGATTGTAGGGGGCACATGGATGCCAATCCATGGGTCACCTGCAATCATGAAAAGTCTAAGCAGCCTACTGTGCTGGTGTGTAAGAAACCATCATAGTGGGGCAATGTCATGGCCCCTGGATCTACCATTAGGTGGGCTTACTAGGGGTCTGACCCCTCCACACCTAGTTGGCCATAAATGCAAATTCCTCACCAAACACAATTATGCCGCCCATAGACTAGCAACAAGATCATTCGTAGATATCAACCGTGACCGGAGTAAAAGTAAGTAACCCAGATACGATGTTATAACCGTAACTACAATCCAGAACAGGAAGAGGTATCGCTGCGCAGGAAGTGGCATTATACGAGGGGGAAGAAAGAGGAAGCTGCCGCCCCACTGCTGAAACCAGAAAACCATCTATATAGACATGTGGTTAACACCACAAAATCATAGACTAAAATACGAGAAAACCACATGCTCTTCTATGCTACATCCAGCGTACTATAGGAAACCTTACTACTATACACCTATCATCCGTGGTACCAGATCATTGTGGTGGCATCTCATGTATGGACATGTACCATATCAATGTCTATTCACTCATAGTCCCTTGTATTACTAATAAGAGCCGCATTGCATAAGAGCATGCTCGCCGACCTGACCCAGCAGGTTTTACATACAGTCATCACAACACAAACCACATTTTCTTTTACTACGCCATTCTGTTATTAACCGCGGCGTGCATTTAGTCATATACTAGTTTCACAACAGTGATATGCAGAGTACCAGGCTCAGCTAGGGGCTACAGCACGGTGTATGGTCATTACCTTTCGGCTGGGCTCAGAATACTGTAAGTCCCGGGCCAACTGCAGAGGGATGGCCGGGTCGGTACCTGAGGCCGTAATACAGACACTGCAGATTCAGTAAATAGGATGTTACTGTTTATATCAGGGGTGGAGAAGATTGGCTCTCCAGCTTTAGCTTTGGTTGTCCAGGCATGATGGGAGTTGTAGTTTTGCAAGAGCTGGAGAGCCAAGGTTCCCTACCATTGGTTTAAATGGATGTATACACTTTTGGTTTCCAAGATCTCCGCTTGTTGTCGTCTAATGGTGCGTTTACACAGGCAGATTTATCTGACAGATTTTTTAAGCCAAAGCCAGGAACAGACCATAAACAGGGAACGGGTCATAAAGGAAAGACTAAAATTTCTCCTCTTTTCAAATGCATTCCTGGCTTTAGCTTCCAAAATCTGTCAGATAAATCTGTCTGTGTAAACGCACCATAATTCCCAGATGCAAATCACATGACCAGAACACATTCTACTACAACTCCCAACATCTAAATTCTGGGAGTTGTAATTTCACCACATCCATCATCCAAAGACAACATTCGCACTCCATTCCTGGCCATGGTGGCTCCACTTTGCAAATCCCGAATTCTGACCACACGGAACGGTAGGCGCTGCTCATGTTTCTGGTTACTATTACAGATGGTAGAATTAGACTTATGTCATGCCACTATTTATATCTAACGCTTTCCCTTTAAGGGAGCGTTCACACATACAGGATCCGCAGCAGGTTTGTTGGTGCAGATTTGATGCTGTGTCCAGTTATTTGGATCAAATCCGCTGGGGTCCTTCCCGGAGGGATATCTGGCTGGTCCTGTGTTTAGAGACTCTTCAATGAGGCTCCACGGGCTCTTCTTTTGCATAATCAGTGGCTGCGGCGGGGCAGCGCACTTATTGGCTGAGCGTGACCAGCAGATGCCTGGAACTCCTGAAGCAAGCCGGAGCGGGGAGGAGGTGATGTATGCTCCGGCCGCCGGGGACGGTGCAGATCCAGTAAGTGTGAATGTACCCTAAGGGTATAAACCCACAAACACCGTATATGCAGCGTATTTACTGCTGCGATACGCAGCAGATTAGATCTAAATAACTGAACACAGCATCAAATCTGCTGCATATTTGTTGCGTATCTGCTGCGTATACGGTACGTGGGTTTGTACCCTAATAGACGAGAGCTGCTCTCAGGGCATGCTGGGAGTTGTGGTTTTGCACAGAAAGCAATAGTCTCCAACGTACTTCTCCAGAAGGCTATCAGGGCACGATGGGGGTTGTAGTTTTGATACAGCTAGGGAGAACTGGTTTACAGAAACAATACAACACAGGTGTCAAACTTAGGCCCGTCAGCTGTGCAAAATGGCTGTCCAGGCATGATGGGAATCGTAGTCTTGCAACAGCTGAAGGGCATGAGTTTGCCACCCCTGCAATACAAGGAGCTAATCATTTTGTGCATCTACTTCTTTTCTAGCTTCGGACGATACAATGACAGGCTACATGGACCTCAGCATTTGTAGCCAAGGCCTCGGAGATCAGTGTGACCCTGACTGGCGTTCACTTACAGCAATGCAGACAGCTGACCCAGTATTCTGCCGGCTTCCTACCCCAATACCATCACAAATAGTCACTACACCCCCCTGCATATAGTTAGGAGCCCCCCGGACAGGTAACAGTGATACCTGTGAGAACAAGACTTCGCCCCCATTTGTGAAGCAATTTAAAGAACTCGAGAGCCGACATGTAAGGAAAGGAGAAAGGAATTGCAATAATCTGCTAAGAAAACCACCAGGCTCTGCGAAAGCACGATGGGCCATCTCTCAGGCCTGTGCTCTCCGCTGCTGCCAGGGCTTCTGGCTGCCCGCCACCTCCTAGCAAAGGGAATATCGATTCTAAGACTGATGCCATTTAAACAAGAGGGGAAAAAAAAGCCTTGATAATAAGTAAGCGTGCCTGTGCTGCAATGCAGGTCTTATGGTATTCTGAAGGGTCCGGACCATCAACATGGTGGAGGACAAGTAAGGTGTAGGGCATTCACCATCAGCATGTGGTTGGCAATGGGTGCTCTATATGCCATGCGAACACACAAGTAGATGGTAGGCATCGGTCGGTATGTACTGGGGCTGGGCTCTGGCTTATACACAGAAGCAAACACTGCAAGGATGTGACGCACTGGTTCCAGCAGTCAAATGAATGGCCGCTTATACAATACATGTACGTCCCGAGTCATGACGTAAGCCTTAAGGCCCTATTCCACGTAACAATTATCGGCCGTATTTGGCCGATATCAGCCGGCACGGCCGATAATCGTCCTGTGGAATAGGAGGCAATGATCAGCAGGCATCGTTATGTCGACTGATCGTGGAAGTCGTTTGTCTTTTAACATGTGAAAGACAAACGACTTAAATAGCAGCGATGTGGTGGCGCCACTCCGTGTAATAGGAACAGCGGCAGCAGACCGCCGCTATATCCTATGGGCTGCACGGACGACCAGCAATCACCTGGACAACCCCCCCGCAGCCGTGGAATACGGCCTTTAGGGTCCAAGCTGACAAAGCGACTTAACGATCGCAAACGAGAGCTACCTGAAACCGATCACCATGTTACACGGAATGATTGTCATTAGTGACAACCGTTACAACAATCGTTTACTCCACCTGATCCCAGCAAAAGAATAAACCATGTGGAATTATGGTCCAATTACACGAAGGGATACTCCGGCGAAAATCTTTTTCTTTCAAATTAACTGGTTTTAGAAAGTTAGAGATTTGTAATTTACTTCTATTTAAAAATCTCCAGCCTTCCAGTACTTGTCAGCTGCTGTATGTCCTGCAGTAAGTGGTGTATTCTTCCCAGTCTGACAGTGCTCTCTGCTGCCACCTGTCCATAAAAGGAATTGTCCAGAGCAGCAGCAAATCCCCATAGAAAACTTCTCCTGCTCTGGACAGTTCCTGACATGGACAGAGGTGGCAGCAGAGAGCACTGTGTCAGATTG
Source organism: Dendropsophus ebraccatus (assembly GCF_027789765.1). Classification (NCBI taxonomy): domain Eukaryota; kingdom Metazoa; phylum Chordata; class Amphibia; order Anura; family Hylidae; genus Dendropsophus; species Dendropsophus ebraccatus. The sequence goes on along the minus strand of NC_091462.1, from coordinate 20,194,980 downwards.
AAAATAAAACACCACTTCCTGCAGGACCTACAGCAGCTGTTAAGTGTGGAAAAAGAAGTAAACAAATAACTTTATGAAGCTAGTTGATTTGAAAGATTTTCACTGGAGTATTTTAATCCCAAGTCCAATTGACTTGAAGAAAGATGCAATACCACATGTAACCATGGAAAGGAGTGGTGCTGTTACTGGGGGGTGGGGGCCCATTTAACCTCAGTACAATGTCCAGGCTAGTTTTGCAACAGCTGGAGGACCACAGGTACCTCCATCCCCGATACACAGCATCATAGAAATCCTCACAAGCCTAAGTGTCACAATGCTGGCCCAGGTCTGACAATCCTCCCCCTCCAAAAACAACATGGTGGCCGCTACCTCCCACACATTATGCAAAAGGTCCCAGAGAAGAAACAACTGGCTTGTCATGATGGCAGAGCTCAGACCAGTCTCAGCATGCCGAGCAGCTACACAACCACAATGTACAATATACATGCCAAAATCTATTTCCACAAATAATAAAAGAAAGAGAAAAAAAAAAAAAAAAAAAATCATGTGAAAGCCAAAGAACATGTCTCCACAACTCCCGAAACACCCCACTGACACAGTACTCCATCATGTGGAGGGGAGCATTCCTGCAACGTTCCAGGATCGGCCAAGATTTATTACCGTTCTGGATCAGTGGAATCTCTGGATCAGTGGAGTGGTGGAGTTAGTACTGGATCTGCTTAGGGTCCATTTACACAGAAAAATTATCTGACAGATTACCTGCCAAAGATTTGAAGCCAAAGCCAGGAACGGACTATAAATAGGGAACAGCTCATAAAGGAAAGCCTGAAATTTCTCTTCTTTACAAATCCATTCCTGGCTTTGGCTTCAAATCTTTGGCAGATAATCTCTCTGTATAAATGGACCCTAAGGGCCCTATTACATGGGACGATTATTGTGCGAAAAATCGTTATATCATTCTAATTAAAACGATAACCATTCTGTGTAATTGCAGGCAAGGATCGAAAAATCGTTCGTATGTCTTTGATTCAGATCTGAACCTAAAATTATCGCTAATCGTTCGCTGTAATTCCACATTCGTTCGCTCAAGTTCCGCATTTGTTTACTAATCGTTCAGTGTAATTGTTCATTGTTTTCCTGGGATCAGAAGGAAAAAAACGATCGTCGTAACGATCGCAATAACGGTCATAGTAGCGATCGTAACTAACGCCCATCGTTCTGTGTAATATGGTGAACGATTTCAGGTTAACGATAAACAATCTCGTTTGCAATCGTTTATTGTTAGTCGTTAATGGTTAAAAAAAAATCGCTCCGTGTGATAGGACCCTAATGGTCCTTTTACACGGAACGATTTATCGTTCGAAATTGCACGATAACGATCGAGTTCGAACGATAATCGTACGTGTAAACGCAGCGAACGATCAAATGACGAGCGAGAAATCGTTCATTTTGATCTTTCAACATGTTCTCAAATCATCGTTTATCGTTCGCAAAAACTTCGCAGATCGTTCAGTGTAAACAATCATTCAACGATTTCACCTATGTGTGAGATAGGCTTAAACGATCGCATAACGATTTTTCCGTACGATGTATCCTTCTGTCTAAACGCTGATCATTATAAAAAAAACATAGTTCATTCAAAATCGTTAATCGTGCGATCGGAGAATTATCGCTCCGTGTAAAAGTACCATAAAACAATGCAGGTTACTTTCTAAAAAACTTTCTAAGGCACCGGGAACAAAGGGGAAAAAAAAAAAGAAAAGAAAAGAAAAAGTTGCCTCCAAGGGAAAGTGTAAAATTTCTCAGATGCTTTAGAAAAAAAGAAAGTGAATGACATATAATGAAAACCCACACGACACACAAACCACAGAGTGACTACTAGTGACTCCATAGTAGAAGCTCAATCTCTGCAAGACGCAAAGGCATGAGGAACCTTCTGCCCTCCAGCTGTTGCAAAACTACAATTCCCATCATGCCTGGACAGCCGTTGGCTGTCCAGGCATGATGGGAATTGTAGTCTTGCAACGGCTGGAGGGCGGAAAGTTCCCCTCAACCCTGCTTTAAGGGTATATCCACACACTGATCAAACATCAGAGCCGTATCTGCGGCAGAAATCCAAGGCCGACTGTCAGCTCCCTGCCACGGATTACTGTATGTGCTGCCACGTGCTGCCAAGAGGATTAGCTTTACTGTAATTCTGCTTTTTTAGGCAGCATTCACAGATAGAGGAGGTAGCTACTTATACTCTGATGGCATAAAATGAATAAAAAAATAAACAAATAAAATAAATCTATGTGGAAATGGCGAAAACCGTACAAGCATGAAAGAATAGGGGCTGCTGTGTGTCACTAGATCTGATGCAGATTTTACACGTAGTGCGAACACTGCTTTAGGCCACGGCTAAAATCCATGACTACTTCAGCACAAAATCTGTCCAAATCGGCACCTGAAAATCCATGGTTTCACCTACTGTGTTCACCAATCTGTGACTTTCCAGTTGCTCTAAAACTACAATGGCAGGTTATGATGGGAGTAGTAGTCCTGCAACACCTTAAAGAAGCAGTTCACTTTTTATTTTTTTCTCCCCCCCGGGTAGCCGCTGTCATGTATACTTACAGAAGATGATCGGTGTCCCGTTCCCGTCGGTCAGTTCCGTCCCGCGGTGCCGTTCACATCGGGCGCGCGCTCACTTCCGCCGGCGCTGTGACTCCTCTTCTCTCCCTTGTCATTTGAACGCCGGAAGTCACGCGCTTCCATAGAGAATGCATGGAAGCGAGTGACTTCCGGCGTATAATCACTGGGCAGAGAAGAGGACTCGAAGCAGCCGGCGGAAGTGAGCGCGCGCCCGGTGTGAATCGGGGACAGGTAAAAAGGTCCTATTCCACGGAACGATCATCGGCTGTATTCGGCAGATATTGGCCGTTACGGTCACTAATCGTCCCATAGAATAGGAGGCAGCGATCAGCTGACATCGTTCATGTCGGCTGATCGTTAAAGTCGTTTGTCTTTCAACATGTTGAAAGGCAAACGACTTATATAGCAATGACCTGCTGCCGGTGCTCCGTGCAACAGGGGTGGCGGCAGCAGACCGCTGCTATATCCTATGGGCTACCCGGACAATCTAGCGATGACCCGGGGAGCAAACCCCCACCCCCTGCAGCTCCCCCCAGACTCACCCGCTTGCTGCTGCCGCGTATAATAGCGGCATCAGCAAGCAGGGAACGAGGAACAAACTAGCGCAAATAGCGCTCATTTGCTCCTCTCAGTCGGCCCGTGTAATAAGGGCCTTAAGACCGCAGAGGTCCGACCTCAGTACTGTATCCCCCACTGATCTCAGTATTGGCCCCGACTTCTGTGACATAAATAGAGCCCCAGGTACGGCATGTGACCCGCGGCTCTATCCATTCCAATGGAGCCGCCGGAAAGAGCAGAGTAAACCAGAAGAGCGCTGTACTCTGCTCTCTCCGGCACCTCCATAGGATGAAATAAAGGCTGGGGTCACGTGCAGTATCCGGGGCTCTATTCATAACACAGAAGTCAGGGCCCGATACGGAGATCAACAGGAGGGTACAGAGGTCAGACCCCCTGTGATCTCCTACCTTTCCCCTATTCTGTGGATAGGGGAAAAGTGGATTTTGCCCAGACAACCTCTTTAAAGAGTCACGAGTGGCCACTTCCAGATCAATGGCGAGATTCTCTTCCAATCCAGAGTTCGGCTCTCTATGGAATGGATCCAATGGTCGGGCACATTATCACCTGATTCAGTCTCCGTGCCCACGAAGAAAAGATTCAGGATTAGACTTGAAACTCACCGCTGATCCAGAAACAGCCACTTGTGACAGGGACACTGTAAAAGACACAGGTTGGGGGGGGGGGGGGGGGGGGGGGGCACTTGCCTGTGCAATGCTGAAAAATCCACATTTCTCCCATAGGAAAATCTGCATGGCATGGATTTCCGACATGGATTCTGAACAATTTTGCATGTGATGGAGCCCCTAACATCCAGATTGTAGTTCAAACCCTGCAGCATCTATAGAACTGCTCATCCTGAGCCTCCTAGTGCACGACCAGCATTCCAAACAATAGTTAAGACAGGAGAGAGGGCAAGTGTGTAAATATACGTAATGATAAAAGAAGGGGGTGCTCTCATGCATTAAGATTTCAGCTCCGGAGATCTATTGAGAAAATCTATGAGAAAATAAAACGCCGACACACTTGAGTGATGCAAAACAGTGGCGGTCCGACCTTCTGTCCCCCCCACCACATTACGCAATGGAGGGCGCACGTGACCAGGGCGGCAGGAAGGAGCTGGCAGCGAGGTTCTCATCCTTGCAGACCAGTCTTGGTTTCACCCCCGATTAAACAAATTATACACTTATAGCGGCGGGTTGAAAAAAAAAATTAAATTGATCAAGATTTAAGCTTTTCAGTTTAAACAAAGCGTCCGCCCTCCATCTGGTTCTCAGCTGGCAGAACCCGCACTCTCACAGCCCAACAGAGCCGCGCTGAATCAATACCACTATAGACAGCGGAGCAAACCACCCCACCCCCACCCCACCCCACTTCTATTTAATAACCACAAGGAAACTGATCTATTCAGCAGAGCTCTCTAAGAGGTGAAAGCTTTACAAATCCAGCTGAACGTCTGCATTTAGCCAACAATACGGGACCTAACTAACCGTGAGTAAGGAGTGAAATCAGGAGCTGAATGGCATCGGCTGTGCCACCGTGACACCGCGCCATTGAGGCAGAACACGTTCCGCTGGCTGGAAAGGACGGATAAATCACACGTTAAACATTTAGATTCCTTCTGTTAGCAAACACCAAAAGCCTTTAATGCTGAGCGACTGCAGCTTCTCCATCACCCTACAGCCTGATCCCATAAATCAAATAATGCACAGGCCGCCTATGGGGGAGAGAGCGCCCACTGGGAGGGAAGGGGGGGCAGCTTAAAGGGACCTCATACATGTGTATTCTCACAGCTACACTCAATACAGCGCTGTTCATTCAACTCTAACATCACGCTTCCATGTGACTCCTTGATCAGGTGGGATGCAGATGTTCACACAACGTACATTTTATAAGAAAAGAACGGCCGTTGTTTTCATAGTGTAATATGTTGCATTGAAGTCGTTCACCAAATTGTATGGACGTGTCAATTATTTCCGGCCTACATGCACTGATTTCAACAACAACGGCCTTTTTTAAATGTCAAAGACGACTAGTCACGACAATTGTGTGAATATAGCCTTAGGGTCCGTTCAAATACATAAAATCTGCTGCAGATCCTGTACTTGTGAAAGGAACCTTAGGGTGGATTTTTCTCATTGACTTAAATGAGGATGAAAACAAATGGACAGTCAATTGCGCCAGGCTCAGCAAATGTACAAAAGGTAGGAGGGCGCACATCATCATAGCAATACACTCAATAAAGGTGGAGTTTTCAGCAGTGCTGCACATGAATGGCTGTCCTGAAATGCTCTGCCATCCTCTACATACAAGAGCGGGGAGCGCAGGGTTAATGTACTGCTGTACTATGGGACATCTGGGTGTCTGGCAGCAGCCCTGTCCATATTACAAATCACATGATAGGAGATGCGGTTTTGCAGCAGCTGGAAAGTGAGGTGCCAAAAGCAAATTTTAAAGACCAGCACAGGCATTTCCAGACTTTTACTCCATATGTGGCCATGTATTAGGGAATCTGTCAACTTTGGAGGGAAAAGCCGACCCCTAATATGTATAAGGGGGGGGGGGGGTTAACTCTTCCCTAATGGTAGAAATTGATTGAATAATTATTTTTTTTTTTATCCCCATGCAGATGCATCTTGAATCCCCTAAGAACACGTGCATGCCCGGCTGAGCCGAATGCGCATGTGCAACAAATCAGCTAGCGAAAACGTATATAACCAGCTTGGCCCCTGCAGAAAAATATAAAATAAAAAAATTGAACAAAGACCCCCAAAATCATGTGAACAACCTCTCTGCATGCATCTTGCAATAGATAGAGGATTGTCGTGCATACAGATCACACCAAAAATTTAAAAGGAAAAAAAAGTGACGACCCCCCCCCCCCTTGCAGAATGTCACCTTCCATTACGTGAGAAATGCAACTGCAGCAACATATCTGTCACCGGGAGGATTTGCGCTCGGTGTTTGCCTATAGCCGGCCACCTGCTTACACCACTTAGAGGGAGATACTCTATCAAACGTTCCACTTCCAGCTGTTTTTAATGTATACTATGCGGCGTTCTGGGCATTCGGGCCATTACTTGCGTGTCAGGCTCAGCAAATGTAAAGGTGGTGGTCATGGGTGGGAGGAGTGAGGGCGCACATCATAAGACGGCAATACAGTCAATAAAGGTTGAGTTTCAGCAGCGCAGCACATGGACGGCTGTCCTGAAATGCTCTGCCGACGGCTACAAGAACGGGGAGCACAGGGTTAATGCACTGCTGTATTATGGGTCATTTAGGTGTCTGGCAGCGGCCCTGACCATGGAACTGGTACCAATTCCGAATCACACATAAGGCCCAGCAATAAGTACTTCAACTGCTGCAAAACCACATCCCCTATCATGCCCCAACAGCCGAAGGCTGACAGGAGACGTGGTTTTGCAGCAGCTGGAAAGCGATTTCAAGGCAGACAGCACCACAATACATGTCACATCTTCTCAACTGTGATGCTGCATTGGGTGAAGGTTGCAGGGAGGTGCAGAAACATATAACCAAGTGGAATTGATGCATTTTAGAGGACTGGAGCAAAGGTGGGGGTACCCCTAATAGTGCCCCTAACCAGGGCAATGCACGACTGATGTAGTTACATAGATCCATTTACGCTACAACAACTCCTATACGTCCATCTATGACGTCATCCAGGGATCTTGTGAATGCCATAATACTACTGGAACCAGATCACCGACATGATCCCAGTACACAGGCTGCAGATCACCGACATGATCCCAGTACACAGGCTGCAGATCACCGACATGATCCCAGTACACAGGCTGCAGATCACCGACATGATCCCAGTACACAGGCTGCAGATCACAGACATGATCCCAGTACACAGGCTGCAGATCACAGACATGATCCCAGTACACAGGCTGCAGATCACAGACATGATCCCAGTACACAGGCTGCAGATCACCGACATGATCCCAGTACACAGGCTGCAGATCACCGACATGATCCCAGTACACAGGCTGCAGATCACAGACATGATCCCATGTGCAAAAAACACAATCACTGCATATAGTATCAACAGATCTTACATGAACCCTGTATATAGATCCCAGTATACAGGCAGCTGACATTCCCTGTGTATAGATCCCAGCATACAGATCCCTCACATGCCCCGAGTATAGTATAGATCCCAGTATACAGGCTGCTGACATTGCCTGTATATAGATCCCAGTATACAGGCTGCTGACAATGCCTGTATATAGATCCCAGTATACAGGCTGCTGACATTCCCTGTATATAGATCCCAGTATACATGCTGCTGACATTCCCAGTGTATAGATCCCAGTATACATGCTGCTGACATTCCCAGTGTATAGATCCCAGTATACAGGCAGCTGACATTCCCTGTGTATAGATCCCAGCATACAGATCCCTCACATGCCCTGAGTATAGTATAGATCCCAGTATACAGGCTGCTGACATTCCCAGTGTATAGATCCCAGTATACAGGCTGCTTAAATTCCCAGTGTATAGATCCCAGTATACAGGCTGCTGACATTCCCTGTGTATAGATCCCAGCATACAGATCCCTCACATGCCCTGAGTATAGTATAGATCCCAGTATACAGGCTGCTGACATTCCCAGTGTATAGATCCCAGTATACATGCTGCTGACATTCCCTGTATATAGATCCCAGTATACAGGCTGCTGACATTCCCTGTATATAGATCCCAGTATACAGGCTGCTGACATTCCCTGTATATAGATCCCAGTATACATGCTGCTGACATTCCCTGTATATAGATCCCAGTATACAGGCAGCTGACATTCCCTGTGTATAGATCCCAGCATACAGATCCCTCACATGCCCCGAGTATAGTATAGATCCCAGTATACAGGCTGCTGACATTCCCTGTGGATCTCTATACATAGTGTATATCTATCTCTGTACATAGTATATACATCTCCTACATTATCCCTGTATATAGTACATTGATCTTTTACATGGTGATCCTCCATAATAATCTCTATATACAGTCTGTAGAGCTCCTCCATAATAATCTCTATATACAGTCTGTAGAGCTCCTCCATAATAATCTCTATACAGTCTGTAGAGCTCCTCCATAATAATCTCTATATACAGTCTGTAGAGCTCCTCCATAATAATCTCTATATACAGTCTGTAGAGCTCCTCCATAATAATCTCTATATACAGTCTGTAGAGCTCCTCCATAATAATCTCTATATACAGTCTGTAGAGCTCCTCCATAATAATCTCTATATACAGTCTGTAGAGCTCCTCCATAATAATCTCTATATACAGTCTGTAGAGCTCCTCCATAATAATCTCTATATACAGTCTGTAGAGCTCCTCCATAATAATCTCTATATACAGTCTGTAGAGCTCCTCCATAATAATCTCTATACAGTCTGTAGAGCTCCTCCATAATAATCTCTATATACAGTCTGTAGAGCTCCTCCATAATAATCTCTATATACAGTCTGTAGAGCTCCTCCATAATAATCTCTATATACAGTCTGTAGAGCTCCTCCATAATAATCTCTATATACAGTCTGTAGAGCTCCTCCATAATAATCTCTATACAGTCTGTAGAGCTCCTCCATAACCCCTGCATGAAGAGCTCTCCCATACAGCATGTATACCTTAGTGCAGATATATTATCCCTGTATATAGTGAGAAGCTCTAACATGACCCCTGTATATAGTGAGTATATCTCTTGATATTTAGTGAGAAGACCCCTGCACACAGTATATACAGTGAGATCCCTTCCATAACCCAACACAGTCCATAGATCTCCAGGATCCCTGCACACAGCCAGGAGAGGGCTCACATGTAGATTAGATGTCTAATGTGAGCTCTTACACAGGGAGTAGATCTCACCCCAGATCCCGTACACAGGGAGTAGATCTCACCCCAGACCCTGTATACAGAGTAGATCTCACCCCAGATCCCGTACACAGGGAGTAGATCTCACCCCCGATCCTGCATACAGAGTAGATCTCACCCCAGATCCCGTACACAGGGAGTAGATCTCACCCCCGATCCTGCATACAGGGAGTAGATCCTACATACAGTGAGCTCTCACCCCCATACTGTAAACAGGCAGTAGATCTCTCCCTCATGCTTTACACAGGGTAAGATGTCATCCCCCATGCTGTATACCGGGAATAGATCTCAGCCTCATGCTGTATACAGGGAATAGATAGTGGCACATAGCGGTATATCTCGGTATACAGTCGTATATCTCGGTATACAGTCGTATATCTCGGTATACAGTCGTATATATCGGTATATCTCGGTATACAGTCGTATATATCGGTATATCTCGGTATACAGTCGTATATATCGGTATATCTCGGTATACAGTCGTATATATCGGTATATCTCGGTATACAGTCGTATATATCGGTATATAGAGGTATATCTCGATATACAGTCGTATATATCGGTATATAGAGGTATATCTCGATATACAGTCGTATATATCGGTATATAGAGGTATATCTCGATATACAGTCGTATATATCGGTATATCTCGGTATACAGTCGTATATATCGGTATATCTCGGTATACAGTCGTATATATCGGTATATAGAGGTATATCTCGGTACACAGCGGTATATCCGGTGATGACCCCCCTCCGGGCCCCTCAGCCGCGGGCCGGGCTCTTACCTGACGAGCAGGAGATGAGGAACACGGCGAGGGCCAGCTTGGTGGCGGCTCCCATGGCTCCGGATAGATCCACACGGCACAGTAGTACTGGCGGTAATAGTATGGCGGCGGCGGGAGGACGGGGGCTGCGCGGGGCCGGTCACCAGCCGGAGGGCAGAGTGAGGAGCAGCAGCAGCCGGGAGAGCGGGGCCCCCATGTCCCGGGGGTGGCGGCGAGAAGACGGCCACTAGTGTGTGCGGCGGGGGAGGCTCCTCTCGGTGCACGGGCACACGCCGCTCCCTGCCAGTCACTGGCTCCGGTCAGGCCGCTCAGTGTCCGCGCTGCGTGTCCGGCCTACGGGGCGCCTCCTCCTCCTCACGCTGAGTCCTCTCATCGCTGCCCATTCAGCCGCACGGAGCTCGGGCAAGATGGCGGCGCCGAACGATTGTTTTTGTTTTCTCGCCTCCTCCTCCGCGACTAACAGCCAGGGCGGGGCCGGGCGGCTCGGAGCTGTAAGTGACTGACAGGTAAGGAAGCCAATCAGGACGAGAAAGGGGCGGGGTTTCTGGATTCCATCTTATAGGAGGGAAGGATTTGGGAGCTAGGTTCAGGAAGAGGCGTGGTTAAGGGGGCGCGGTGACGTAGTAGCGGGGGCGTGGTTTGGGGAAAATGTTGGAGCCGCGGTGACAGGGGAGATAGCGCTGCTGGGACACACGGGCTCGGGTGCAGTACCTGATAATGGGCGCTGGGGGCGCCAGAGACGTGTGCAGTGAATGGCATTGATTAGCTGCTGATAACACCTGTCAATCTATTGATGTGGAAGCAGGAAAATGGGCAAGCAGAAGGGTCTGAGTGATTAACCTCACAGCTAAGCTCTAAGGGCCCTATTCCACGGGTGATTATCGTTCCGATTATCGTTAAGTCGTCGGAATCTAAGCCATAATCGTTCGGTTGAATAGTAGTTAACGATTAACGACCGAACGAGAAATCGTTGATAGTTTAATAAGACCTGGACCTATTTTTATCGTTGCTCGTTCGCAAATCGTTCGCATTGAATAAGATGTCGCTTGGTCGTTCGCAGTAGTGACGAACACAATAGCAACGACAAGACGACCGCAACGGCCAAATAGTTACAATTCCTTAAAGCGTTTTTACAGACTGCGTCCTCTTCCTCGGTATGTGCCCTATTCATGGTATTTATCATCCGTCACTGCAACAGTGTAAATTCTAGGGAATTGCACCAGTCTGACACAGCGCTCTCTGCTGCCACCTCTGTCCATGTCCGGAACTGTCCAGAACAGGAGAGGTTTTCTATAGAGATTTGCTGTTGATCTGGACAGCTCCTGACATGGACAGAGGTGGCAGCAGAGAGCACTGTCTCATACTAGAAAGAATACACCACTTCCTGCAGGACATACATCAGCTGATAAGTACAAGAAGGCTGGATCATTTTCAATGGAAGCTATTTACAAATCTGTATTACTTTCTAACACCAGTTAATTAAAAAAAAAAAAAATTCCCCAGCTTGCCCCTTTAAAGGGGGTATCCAGCAAAAATCTTTTAGATCAACTGAGTTATACAGAATCCTAATTTACTTCATTTTAAAAAATCTCAAGTCTCCCAGTACTTATCAGCTGCTGTATGTCCTGCAGGAAGTGGTGTATTCTTTCCTGTCTAACACAGTGCTCTCTGCTGCCACCTCTGTCCATGTCAGGAACTGTCCAGAGCAGGAGAGGTTTTCTATGGCGATTTTCTACTGCTTTGCACAGTTCCTGACATGGACAGAGGTGGCAGCAGAGAGCGCTGTGTCAGACTGGAAATAAAACACCACTTCCTGTAGGACATGCAGCAGCTGATAAGTACTGGGAGACTGGAGATTTCTTCATGGATGCTATTTACAAATCTGTACAACTTTCATGTATATTTGTATAGCAACATATTTCATCGGAGGGGAGAGGTATGGACCATCAGAAACAACGGCCACCATTGATCTCTGTAAGATTATGAAAAATTAATTGTTTATGGAAGAAAGTGTAAAAAATGCTATGGTACCTTAGGGTACTCTCCATCTGTTACAAACCTACAACTCCCAGTCAGTGACTATCAGGACATGCTGGGAGCTCTATGACCGGGATGGGAAACCTACTGCCCTATTATATTAGGGAATATTTTATTTCTAATCAAAAAATCTCCAGTTTTCTAGTACTTATCAGCTGCTGTATGTCCTGCAGGAAGGGGTGTATTCTTTCCAGTCTGGCACAGTGCTCTCTGCCGCCACCTCTGTCCATGTCAGGAACTGTCCAGAGCAGCAGCAAATCCCTATAGAAAACCTCTCCTGCTCTGGAAGTTGCTGACACGCATAGCCCATCCTAGCGCTCTGGTTTTGCTGTGACTTGTAGTCCCCCATGTAGCTGGAGCCTAAGGTTCTAATCATGGGATTGGTTGCTCCTCTGCACGTGTTGCGTCCTGTCACTCAGTAAGCCATGGTAATGCAGATGGCACCAGGGCTCGCTGGCAGATAACCTGCCATCATCTCATTAGTCTGAGGTCCCCATGCGACTCCTTGTGTGGCCGTCGTCTCCTACAGACTCTTCTCCATGTCTCTGCCATGATCCGTGCAGTCACCTGCCTCCCCTACATTGCAGATCCAGACCCCGCTCCCCCCAAGTCCAGGTTGTACGCCCTGACAAGACACGGCCGACTCGCCTCCCATACATATGCTTCTGATTTATAACATTCTTCTTTTGTGTTTTGTTACTTTTTTTTTTTTCATCATTTTCATCTCTTTTTTATGGCGGCTCATAAATTCCACTTCCTGATTTCCCCTATCAGATCTGATGAATGGAGAACAGAGGGGCCCGGCGGGGGGTCCTATCCATTAGACGGGACCTTTTTCAGTAGGGTTATTTTATTGCCTCTATTCTTTTGTAACGCTACAAATAAACGCCAATAAACCGAGATTGGTTTTGGTGCATTTTCTGCAGGTTAATAAAGCTTTAATAAATTCTGTAAGATATTAAACCTCACAGTAAAAAAAAAAAAAAAACCTGAAAAAAGGTTCCTTCGGCAAGACATGTCCAAAGTTTTTTTTTTTTTAATTATTTAAAGTGTGTGCATTCATATCCGTATACACAAGGTGTAATTTGCAATAAAAAAAATGAATAAGCACATTCATTCAAGCATAACATCTCATCCCGACGTGTTTCTCTACCCATTGGTGTGAGATTCATCAGGGGACACAAAAAACGGATGTAAGTCCAATCAAATTCATGATAGCGCCAAAAACAGCACCCTAAGAGGTTAAAGGGGTACTCCGGCGAAATCTTTTTCTTTTAGATCAACTAATGTCAGAAAGTTATATAGATTTGTAATTTAATTCTATTTAAAAATCTCAATTTTTCAAGTACTTATTAGCTTCTGTATGTCCTGCAGGAAGTGGTGTATTCTTTCCAGTCTGACACAGTGCTCTCTGCTGCCTCCTCTGTCCATGTCAGGAACTGTCCAGAGCAGGAGAGGTTTTCTATGGGGATTTGCTGCTGCTCTGGACAGTTCCTGACACGGACAGAGGTGGCAGCAGAGAGCACTGTGTCAGACTGGAAAGAATACACTCCTTCCTGTAGGACATACAGCAGCTGATAAGTACTGGAAGACTGGAGATTTTTTAAATAGAAATAAAATATAAATCTATATTAGTTTCTGACACCAGTTTGTTTGAAAGAAGTTTTTTTCTCTCTCGCTGGAGTACCCCTTTAATTTTAAGGAGTCCAAATTCTGACAGTTCCCTATTAACATTGTACCACGTTACTTCTCAACATGTAGCTCCCCTGCTGTTTCAAATCTGTTTCACAACTACAACTCAGGGCATAATGGGAGTTGTAGTTGTGCAACGGTTGGAGTGCTACAGGTTGGAAGACTGACATAGGATATAGCCATTGTTAGACACCTGATAATGGAACATCAATGTCTTAAAGGGGTTGTTCACCGAAAAAGTTTTTCTTTCAAATTAACTGGTGCCAGAGATTTGTAAATGACTTACAAATTTCAAGTCTTCCAGTACTTATCAGCTGCTGTATGTCCTGCAGAAAGTGGTGTATTCTTTCCAGTCTGACACAGTGCTCTCTGCTGCCACCTCTGTCCATGTCAGGAACTGTCCAGAGCAGCAGCAAATCCCCATCGGAAACCTCGCCTGCTCTTCAGACTGGAAAGAATACACCACTCCCAGCAGGACATACAGCAGCTGATAAGTACTGGATGACTTGAGATTTTTTAATAGAAGTAAATTACAAATAAATTGGTGAACTTCTCCTTTAACCATCCACTAAACCCTATGAATCCCGCGGGCAGCGCTGACACGGCCTCGTCCGCAGAGTCAGCTCTTGGACGATTTGATTATTGTTTGTTAAGAAACATTTCACATTCCTCTCATTTTTCCATTTGCGTCTGTCACACAATATGGGCTTTTCACAGCGCTGCCATGTGGGGTCGGTCAGGACTTCCTTGAATTCTTTGCGGGGCGTTCTGAAGCCCTGTGCCATTCTGGTGTGAATGCCGAATAAGCAGGATTTCTCCTTCTAGAAACACTGAATGTCGTATTGTTCCCTATGACGCTACAGCGGTCAGGAGCATTGGCCTGCAGAAGGTCACTACTGTATGGCACAGAGGTGGGGATGGAATTTCATTACTGTACTGACACTTAAAGGGGTTTTCCGGAGAAAAATGTCTGGTACCAGAAAGTTATATAGATTTGTACTTCTTGTACTTCTATTTAAAAATCTCCAGTCTTCCAGCACTTATCAGCTGCTGTATGTCCTGCAGGAAGTGGTATATATTTTTTGACACAGTGCTCTCTACTGCCACCAACTGTCCAAATCCCCATAGAAAACCTCTCCTGCTCTGGACAGTTCCTGACATGGACAGAGGTGGCAGCAGAGAGCACTGTGTCAGACTGAAAAGAATACACCACTTCTTGCAGGACATGCAACAGCTGATAAATACTGGAAGGTTTAATATTTTTAAATAGAAGCAATTTACAAATCTGTATAACTTTTTGACACCAGTTGATTTGAAGAGAAAAAATTCTCTGGAGTACCCCTTTAACAACCCCAGAGGTTTCATTTATTTTGTGTTAAAGGGGGCTTCCGGGACAGCAAAGAATTTTCAACAATGTATTTTTCTATGTAAAACACCCCTCCCCATATGTTTCTAGCCCACACGGTCCCCCTACAATATTCAAACATGGGTCATGTGACCTGTCAATAGTACGAGTGAATGTAAGACACTTAATAATATATCTTATCAGACAAAATTTCTGCCGTCTCCTGTTTTCCAGCATCTACCCTCTACCCCCCCCCCTCCCTGCTAAACTGGGATAGGTTATATAATTTTCATATTTATGTCAATTCCTGATAGCTTTCAAGGTCTCTGTTGGCTCTGTTCTTGTTCTTATCGGAATACCCCTTTAAGGGTGTGCTTAGTCCATTCACTGTATAAAATAAGCGCCTAAAAGTATATTAAACAGCCAACAATGACGGATCCGGGATTCTTAGGTTGCATCTCTGTTTTGTACTTTGGATACACTTTACGTCCTGCTGTGAATGGGCTCCGGCTCTCATTGGCTCGTTAAGGCCAAGTTCAGACTTGGCAGTTTTTTCATGTTTTGGCTGCTTCTGTATTTCAACATAGCAACAATATATTATATGTTGGTGCATGGTATTCCACTACTGCCAAGTATTACAGGGGTTTTATGAGATTAGAAGAGAAGTATTTCTTTCTTTGTTTCCAGAAATAGCATCATTCCCATGCAGGGGCCATGCTCCATTCACGTGAATGGGACTGAGCCGCAAAGCCTGTTCTTTCTTCCCATCCCCAAAATGTGAAAGGAAAAACCCAGATTCCTCCCCTCTTTAAAACCCATCCAAATCCTAAAGATTCTCAAGTCTTCCAGTACTTATCAGCTGCTGTATGTCCCGCAGAGAGTAGTGTATTCTTTTCAGTCTGGAGAGCAGGAGAAGTTTTCTATGGGGATTTGCTACCACTCTGGTTAGTGCCCTAGGCCTGCGCCGTCTCTCTCCCCGCCTTCCTTCACTTTCAGCACGCCCATGGGCTGGATGGAAGCGGGGAGCGAGGCGGCACAGGCCTAGGGCACATATTCTGTAGGCTGCGACAGATTGACTCCCCTCCCCAGCAGTAAAAGAAGTTTTTTTTATCAAATACCGGGATCGGGAGAAAGGCCGCCCCCAGAACCAGATGCGGTGTGAGGACCTCTGCAACGTGGCACCGGCGGTTTGGGAAGTGGCTACATGCCAGTATAGCTGGACTCTGGACAGAGGGGGCAGCAGAGAGCACTGTGTCACACTGGAAATAAATACACCACTGTTGTTTCATTTTTTTTTTTTTTTGCACAAATCAATAGTCCAGGCGACTTTAAGAAACTTTGTAATTTGGTTTATTAGGCAAATCTGCCATTATCTGCATTCAAAAAGACTTTCCCCAGGTCCCCCCCCTCTCTCATTTACTGCTCATTATCAGAAAATCTCGACTAGTTTGCATTAGTCGGGTCCTGTGTAACCTATAGAGAGGGGAGGGGGGAGGAGGGAGATTAGTCGGCAGCAGAGAGCAAGGAACAAAGGATTACACAGCGGGACCTGTGTAGAAGCCGGTATTCAGAGGTCAGAGAGGTCAGTGCTGACTTCAGAGGAGATAGCCTGGTGATGTAGCTGTAAATTAACTCTTTGTTGTCCTGTTTTGGTGCCTCATCTCCCTCCACCCCTCCCCTCTCCATAGAGAACAATGAATACGGGGGAAAGCTTCAAACTGCTTTTTCATGATAAAAATGCATTTTTCGGCTAATAAACCCAGTTACAAAGTTTCTTATAATCACCTGTAGTATTGATTTCTGCAAAAAAATTTAAACAACAGTGACACTTTAAAACTAAGCTGAGACTTCCTGTGTTGTCTGTGATGATAAGGAGGGGGCTGATGGAAAGTGATCTCTACAGTTTTACAGCAGGTGGTGATAGACAGGCAATAGATAGACTATAAATAATGAGCTCGGCCTCCTCCTCTCTGTAAAAGACACAGAGAGGAGGAGCACAGGTCACAGAGCATGCTTACAATCATGTCCCATGTTAGGAATAGGGTCTGGAGATGTTCATTGTGCTTGTGTTCATGAAACCTGTCGTAAAGAATGCTGTAGGGAAATATAAGATTTGCATTTGTATTCTCTTACAAATTGAAGGTGATCACTGGGACTTTCTGTCACCAGCTTCTTTAACAAACCCTTTAAATGGGTAGTTCAACAAAAAAATTTTTTTTTAGAATCAACTGGTACCAGAAAGTCCCAGAGATTTTTAATTTACTTCTATTACAAAATGTCAATTCTTCCCGTACTTATCAGCTGCTGTATGTCCTGCAAGAAGTAGTGTATTCTTTCCAGTGTGGAGAGCCGGAGAGGTTTTCTATGGAGATTTGCTGCTACTCTGGACAGTTCCTGACATGGACAGAGGTGGCAGCAGAGAGCACTGTGTCAGACTGGAGAGAATACATCACTTCCTGCAGGATATGCAGCAGCTAATAAGTATTGGAAGACAATTTTTTTTCTTTTTTTCTAATACGGATTCCAAATACCCGGTGAACGTTTCCTGGCCGCTTTTCACGTGATAACGTCCCTATCTGTCTATTTCCATCTTGTTACGTGTAATATCTGTATATCTGGATTACCAGGAACACAAACGCACCAGTAATGACTCCCTTCCTCTCTGGTTTCTACTGTGCGTGAAAACAATAGTGACCTCATAGGAGGCAGCGAAGAAATAGAGGAGAAGCGATTAGCAGAAGATTAGCCCAGAATAATGGCTGGTACTGGGGTCTTTGTGGTGCCCCCTCCACAGAAGGAACCCCCCCCCCCAGCACGTTTCCCAGGACTGGTATAAGAAAAGTGTCAGAAGTGTCGGTGATCCCGTACAGCTGTGCACGATTTAAAGAAACGGCGTCTGTAGCTGCAGCGTAGCGCACATGCTTTATAAAAGTCACTCCGCACCTTGTGTTTGAGATGAAACGGCTTCTGGTGCCAAGTTAGGAAGTCCACGGCTTGCTGCAGTAATTACCCAATAAACCAGCATTCTCGTCATTACAGTTTAACCCTTTTAGGGACAAACTTCGATATATATATATATATATATATATATATATATATACTAATCAGTTATAGCATTAAAGGGGTATTCCACTCAAACCTAATTTTTGATACGTTGCTGCCCATGGTGAAACTAACAATTCCTTCCATATTTGTTATTATCTATTCAGTCTCCTTCTACCAGTTTTGAGCTGCTGCTTTCTGCTGAAGACACAAAAATCTGTCTGTGAGCTTTTCCCTCCTCCCCCTCCCTTCTAAGGGTACTATTACACGAAACGATTATCGGCCGAATCGGCCCTATCTGGCAGATTATCGTTTTGTGTAATAAAGACAACAATCAGCCAATAATCGATGTCATTGGCTGATCGTTGATATAGGTTCTGACCTACAGTATAATTGTCGGGCACCGACCGCGCATCGCTACGTGTAATAGCGGTGGGCGGACGGCGCTGACAATTAGCAAAGAAGAATACATTACCTATCCAGGCTGCAGGGCTCCCCCTGCGCTCTGCTTCTCCCCGGGTCCGCGCACTCCAGCTTCAGAGCGGCCTGTCTCAGCTGACACGCCTCTCAGCCAATCACTGTCCGGGGCCACCGCGGCCAGTGATTGGCTGAGCGGCCTGTCAGCTGAGACAGGCCGCTCTGAAGCTGGAGTGCGCGGACCCAGGGAGAAGCACATAACAAGAGGAGCCCTGCAGCCTGGAAAGGTAGTGTATACAGTTTAAGCAAAGGCTGCAAGGACATCAGTAACGATGTCCCTGCAGCCCTCGCTCAACGATCATCGGGCCATAGAATAGGCCCAGTAAACGAGCGCCGATCTAGCAGATCGGCGCTCATTTACATCGTTGATAGGGACCTGCTCAGCCTGTGGAATGGGACCCTCAGACCCCCTGTGAGCAGATTGGTACTCATTTACATTTATAATCGGGCCTTCATGTAAACAAGTCCCTGACTGGCTGTATCTGCAACATTGTAGCTTCTTTGTAATGACAGTGAGTTCATCAGCAACTCAGAATTACCCTCCCTGCATTACAAAGAAGCTACAAAGTTGCAGATACAGCCTGCCAGGGACTTGTTTACATCAGCCATTTCAGAAGGGAGGGGGAGACAGAGAAAAAAGATCACACACAGATTTTTCTGTCTTCAGCAGAAAGCAACATCTCAGAACTGGGGGAAAGAGAATAGATAGTAGATAATAACAAATATGGAATACCCCTTTAGGCCGGGTTCACACAGCGTAAGACATCGGCCGTTCTGTAACCCGGCCACGCTCTGTGAAGAACATCACAGCCTTCTCTAATGCCTATCGTATTGCATATAGGTTGGGGAAACTGGGTGTCACTATCACTGCAGACGCCTGCTCCTGTAGCAGAATGATAGTTATCCCCCACACTGTGCTGCAGCTACAGCGCTAGTGACTCAGACAGCTTCCACAACTCAAAAGTATATTCTAATGCTAATGTGCAACAACACTAGTGATATATATGCTGGAACCGGGCTTGTGTAGCCCTGCAGTTCCCAACACAGCCATTGGTGGCAGCAGAAAGCTTGTAAAAATATAGTTTTTTTTTATAAAGTTATTTTACCACATTTAATGACTTTATTAAAAAAAATATTTTAATAACTTGGAATACCCCTTTAAGGCCTGGGCTCGACAAGACCTCTCAAGGCATCCAATGTTATTTGGCAGATCCTTCAAAGGGGGTTCCTATGAAGTGAAGTTTGTACTGAAGCTAGTAAAATCAGTGTCCTACACATACATATATAGTGTACAAATGTGCAGTTTTTAGGTAAAGTGACATAACACTGTTTTTCTCCCCCATGGATCTGATCGTTCCCTAAGCACACATCTTCCCACAATCCTCCTTGCTTTCATACACACAGTGGGGACTTTTAAAACATCCTGGACAAACCAGGAGACAGTTACACTGAGCATGCCTGTGGATTCCTTAAGACGGCCATAAACAAGGGTCAAAGGGCAAAACAAAAAAGGAACATGGGGCATTAAGTCTATATTTCTCATTCTGGACATTTTATGAAATTATTGTACAGTAGAAATAAGTTTAATTTCGCATAGTGCATCAATTTAGACCTATTTAGTTTTATGATCCCTCCTCCTTTAAAGGCTGACTATCCTTTTCTCAACTTCCCTCCATGTGATAGCCTATGCGATTCCTGACATATTTGTTAACCACCTCATTTACCAAAAACGACTCCTTACCCCAGAAAAACTGTTTTATCCACCTTCCTGCAATGGGATGTAACTAGGGAAAATCTGTCCTTGGTAACAAGCCTTAGCAAGACAGCTTATGGGAAGTATAGGTGGGGTGTACCATGTGCCCAGGTCAGGAGAGGGGGAATGGGAGGGAGGAAGCCTTGGCTATGAACCTATACATATAAGGTAAAGGCTTCCTTTATATATATATATATATATATATATATATATATACACAGATGTATGTATACAGGAATCCTATTGTGGATGTAGACAGGCTCGGACTGGGCCACCGGGGGGCCGGGGAAACCCCCGGTGGGCCCCGAGCTGGAGTGGGCCCCCTGCTCCTAGGGGGGCCGGGGGCCGCGCCTCCCTTTTTAACTGGAAGCGATCGCAACAATCGCTTCCAGTTAAATGTAAGCAGTGTTGTGATTGACAGGGCGGGAAGCCTACGGCTTCCCGCCCTGTCAATCACTCTTGTGACCGCAAGCAGAGATTTGCTTGCGATCACAAGAGTTACGCAAGCTCCGTTGCGAAGTCCCGCCGGCGCCATCACTGACCTCAGTGTGCGCCGCGGCGGCTAGGACTTCCGGTTCATGCAGCGCATACCGGAAGTCCCAGCCACCGCGGCGCACACTGAGGTCAGTGATGGCGCCGGCGGGACTTCACATCGGAGCTGCTGTCAGAGAAGAGGACACCGGCGACCGACGGGGGAGCGTGTGGTTAGGTGAGTTGGGGGCAGAGGGGGCAAGATAAGAGGGGCTGTATACAGGGGGAGGACAACATAAGGGGGGCTGTATACAGGGGAGGACAACATAAGGGGGGCTGTATACAGGGGAGGACAACATAAGGGGGGCTGTATACAGGGGGAGGACAACATAAGGGGGCTGTAGACAGGGGGAGGACAACATAAGGGGGGCTGTATACAGGGGGAGGACAACATAAGGGGGCTGTATACAGGGGGAGGACAACAGAAGGGGGGCTGTATACAGGGGAGAACAACATAAGGGGGCTGTATACAGGGGGAGGACAACAGAAGGGGGGCTGTATACAGGGGAGGACAACATAAGGGTCTGTATACAGGGGGAGGACAACAGAGGGCTGTATACAGGGGAGGACAACATAAGGGGGGCTGTATACAGGGAAGGACAACATAAGGGGGGCTGTATACAGGGAAGGACAACATAAGGGGCTGTATACAGGGGGAGGACAACATAAGGGGCTGTATACAGGGGGAGGACAACATAAAGGGGTCTGTATACAGGGGGGGACAACATAAGGGGTTATATACAGGGGCAGGACAACATAAGGGTGGTATATACAGGGGAGGACAACATAAGGGGCTGTATACAGGGGGAGGACAACGTAAGGGGCTGTGTACAGGGGGAGGACAACATAAGGGGGGCTGTATACAGGGGCAGGACAATATAAGGGGGCTGTATACAGGGGGAGAACAACATAAGGGGG
Organism: Dendropsophus ebraccatus; assembly: GCF_027789765.1. NCBI lineage: Eukaryota > Metazoa > Chordata > Amphibia > Anura > Hylidae > Dendropsophus > Dendropsophus ebraccatus. Next base: position 20,173,309 of record NC_091462.1, on the reverse strand, counting down.
GCTGTATACAGGGAAGGACAACATAAGGGGGGCTATATACAGGGGGAGGACAACATAAGGGGGCTATATACAGGAGAAGGACAACATAAGGGGCTATATACAGGGGCAGAACAACATAAGGGGGGCTGTATACAGGGGGAGAACAACATAAGGGGGGCTATATACAGGGGGAGGACAACATAAGGGGGTATATACAGGGGAGGACAACATAAGGGGGGCTGTATACAGGGAAGGAAAACATAAGAAGGGCTGTATACAGGGGCAGGACAACATAAGGGGGGCTATATACAGGGGGAGGACAACATAAGGGGGTATATACAGGGGCAGGACAACATAAGGGGGGCTGTATACAGGGAAGGAAAACATAAGGGGGGCTGTATACAGGGGGAGGACAACACAAGGGGGGCTGTATACAGGGAAGGACAACATAAGGGGGGTATATACAGGGAAGGACAACATAAGGGGCTGTATACAGGGGGAGGACAACATAAGGGGCTATAAACGGGGAGGACAACATAAGGGGCTGTATACAGGGGGAGGACAACATAAGGGGCTGTATACAGGGGGAGGAAAACTTAAGGGGGCTATATGGGGCAAGGACAACATAAGGGGGCTATACGGGGGAATAGACAACATAAGGGGCTATATGGGGGGTAGGGATGGACAACATAAGGGGGCTATCTATATGGGGGGATGGATAACACAAGCGGGCCAGTTATAAGGGGGATAACACAGGGAGACATCTATAAGGGACACTGGATGGGGGCAATTTATAAGGAGGACAACACTGAGGAGGCATCTATAAAGGGCACTACACAGAGGGGGACAACAATGGGGGGCATCTATAAGGTTAACTATACTGGGTGCGGTGTGTATACAATAGGCTATAGGGGGCATCTACTTTAGTGGACTACACAGAGGGGGCCATATACTATAGGGCAGGAATAGGGAACCTTGGATCTCCAGCTGTTGCAGTTGTTGCAGGCATGAAGGGAGTTGTAGTTTTGCAACAGCTGGAGAGCCAAGGTTCCCTACCCCTGATAATAGGGAATGCACAGAGGTTGTCATCTACTATAAAGGGATTACACAGAGGGGGATCTCTACTATAGTAGAGGCACACAGGGACACAGGGCCATCTATATGGAGGACTGAACAAGGGGCCATCTACAAGGTGTGTGCACAATATATATATATATATATATATATATATATATATATATATATATATATATATATATATATATATATGAACACACACACACACACACACACAATAGTCAGGGCTAACCACTGAGAGAAGGTGTAAAGGGGCCAGTACAGATGTGCAGTGTGTAGAGAGATGAGGATGGTGACAGAGTGAGGAGCCTAATATATTTCTCTGGCAGATTCTGTGGATTCGTGGCTCGGAGAAGTTCTCATAACGGCCCAGGGCAGATGGAGAAGTAGATGAAAAGGGAAGAACTCCGATCAGAGAAGACGTCCCCTGTGAGTCACTAAATCTATGTGCACTGTAACGTATATAGTGTAGAGCTGGGGCTACCTCTATATGACTGTATGAGGGGATATTGATCTTTGTTCAGAGGATTTTATTCAGTAGCAGCGGTGGTGTTAGTCAGTATTTGGTGGTGTTAGTCAGTATGTGGTGGTGTTAGTCAGTATGTGGGGGTATTATTTGTTACTTGTAATCTGGTGCGGTGTTCATTGGTCTTAGTATACCAGATTTGGTCAGTAACAATATGGTGGTGATGGTTGTGGTGTGGCGGTAATATTTCCCCCTTGTGTACTGGTAATATCGGTCTTGATATACAGGATTTGGTCAGTTACTGTATAGCGGTAATATGTGTGGGGATATTTGCTCTTTATATACTGGTGTTATTGGTAGCATACAGTGTTATCATGCAAAGAAAATTGTCTTATAGCGCGATTACACTGGCCAATAATCGGTAACAAGTGCTCCTAGGAAGTCTATTCAGCCGATGATCGGCCCATGTAAAAGTGCCAGAGATTGGCTGACATGCAAGCAAATGCCCCATAGTCGGCTGATTTGATCTTTTGTGCGGCTAAGATCATTGCTGTCGGCTGCACATCTCTATATATTCCTGCCCTGCTGATTAGCAATCATTTGCAGCCCTACATTGCCCCATATCACGCCGTGTTAATGTACCTTTATTAATGTTACCATAGATAAGTGCGGTGGCTGAAGGGTGGGCCCCAAGAATGATTTCCCCTGGTGGGCCAAGGCACTCCAGTCCGACACTGGATGTAGACATGTAAATGGATCATACAGCGGACGCGTGTATCGCATTGTATCTAAAAAAATCGATCGGTTAGGCAGAAGGTGGGTCCGATTTTACAAGTATCAGGGAAAGAACTCCGCAACCTCAGTTGGCGATACTTAAACTAAATGCATGGCTGACAATAGGGGAATGGGATTGAAGTGGATGGTTTAATGGCCTATGTTTAACAGATCACGCAGAGCACATATAGAAGAGATATTCATCATTAAATGTATCTTCCGATGCTCCTCTGGAGATGTTTGACCTTGGGGCCATTAATGTCTTTAAAAGTATCTGTAGCGATATAGTGATTCATTGTTATTGTCCTAGTAATTCCATTAGGCCAACAACAGCCATTACACTCGTTTTCCTGCCAGAATATGAACCCTGCTATGGCCGCCACGTGATAATTAATGTCCGGGCCTTTAAGAACGCCATTACATGTGCGCAGTAAAGTGCTCTTCTTTATATTATAGATTACTCTGGTATTTCGCCAGGTGACGTTTATAGAGCTGTGAAAGATTAGACAAAGGGAAATACTATTCAGCCATTCCGGGTTACAGGCAAACGTCTATGTAATACTAACTATTATTATTTATTAATAAATAATGATAATAATATATTTATTTGTATAGTGCCAACAGATGCCGCTGTGTTTTTTTTTAAAATATATTTTTATATTTTATATTATTATTATTATTATTATTATTATTATTATTATTATTATTATTATTATTATTTATTTATTTATTACTTATTGGAAGTCATTGACAAGCAGTCTAGATGCTGTTGACAGATCTTATTATTGGAGCCTATCACATTTAAGTAAAGATGCTGTTAAATCTACCAGGTGTAAATTAAAGTGGTACGCTGGAAAAAAAATTTCTTTCAAATTAACTGATGTCAGAAAGTTATACAGATTTGTAATTTACTTCTATTTAAAAATCTTTCAGTACTTATCAGCTGCTGTATGTCCTACAGGAAGTGGTGTATTCTTTCCAGTCTGACACAGAGCTCTCTGCCACCTCTGTGCATGTCAGGAACTGTCCTGAGGAGTAGCAAATCCCCATAGAAAACCTCTCCTGCTCTGGACAGTTCCTGACATGTGTCAGACTGGAAAGAATACACCACTTCCTGCAGGGCATACAGCAGCTGATAAGTACTGGAAGATTTTTAAATAGAGGTAAATTAAAAATCAATATAACTTTCTCAAAACCATTTGTTTTTTTAAAAAAATTCTTGCCAGAGTACCCCTTTAGGGCGCATTCAGACTACGGAATCCGCGGGATGTTCTCCCCCCTCCCGCTTGACTCTCTGCCGATTCCATAGACTCCATTCTATGCTCGGGCAGATTCTGCTGTCTGCCCAAAGAATTCACATGTCAATTCTTTGGGCGAATGGTGGAATTCGCCTAGAATAGAGTCTATGGGACCGTCGGAGAGCGGTGGCAGCGCGCGCCCTCTCCTTCACTCACAGTGAGACACTGAGCATGGCGGGATTCTGACGTTCTTGCTCAGTGTGAACGGAATTCAAGGGGAATTTAAAACTGAATTCAAATCCCATTGAGTTTTATAGGATTCCTCTAGTGGAATCCGACCAAAGAAGTAACATGTCGCTTCTTTGGGCTGAAAGCAGATCCGCGACGAAAATTTACGGACGGAAATTCCGCTGTGTGAAAAGCACAGTGCAAAGCCCATTGAAAACAATGGAAAAGTGCTTTGCTCAATTTAAACGGGCGGAATTCAAAAATCCGCCTCTTTTGCTCAGTGTGCATGAGCCCTATTGTTTCAAACCCACAGAAGTATTTATTTTTACTTTTTATTTTTATCATCTTTATAACTCATACTTCTCCGGCAATGATTGACAAGAGAAAAAAAAAACAACTATTACACAATAATAAAACATCAACGCTGCCCAAAATCAGTGTACACAGCAAACAGGTCTACGCCGTCTGGGCCGCCTCTGCTGTGCACAGGCAGAAACAGGAAAGGAGTAGCAGAAAAACGTCAAGACAGGAATCCAAGAACAATATCGTTCTGGTTCAGCCGCTCGCTGGTTATCAGCGCTGTAATAATGGAAGGATATAATAACTCCCAGCTCACATTCTTATCCTGCCGTCCAGCCAATCCAGCCTCCAAACAGCGCACAATGTCGAAATTCTGCTCATTTTAACGGGAAAAGTTTCTGTTGGCAAATAATTCTCTATGAAGTCACATTCTAGGAAATTATTTAGTTCCGTTAATTCCAAACCACACAAGTTAAAAAAAAAAAAAAAAAAAAAAGAAGTATGACACAAGAGGAGGAAGCTGTTAATCTGAGCTCATTAGTGCTCTGCAGCAGGTTTTATCACATTAAAAAAAAAAAAAAGAAAAAACTTTGTCTGTGACTTATGAATGCAGTGTAGGCGGCTTGGATCCCTCGCAGACGGAGAGAATAAAAAAGATGGCTTGCAGTGTAATATGTTACAACTTTTTGTGAAATATTGAACAAAGAAGGAACGTGGGAAAGGTTCTGTCTGGTCTTTTTTATTTTTTCCCCCTCAAAAGTATTCTGAAAAGTTTAAAGAAGTACCCTGGCAAAAAAATTAATATTTTTTTCAAAGGGGTCAGGGTGGCACAGGCTGGCTTTTTTGCAGTCTGTTTAACGTATGCGTCATATATATATATATATATATATATATATATATATATATATATATATATACACTACCGTTCAAAAGTTTGGGGTCACCCAAACAATTTAGTGTTTTCCATGAAAAGTCACACTTATTCACCACCATACGTTGTGAAATGAATAGAAAATAGAGACAAGACACTGACAAGGTTAGAAATAATGATTTGTATGTGAAATAACATTGTTCTTACATCACACTTTGCTTTCGTCAAAGAATCCTCCTTTTGCAGCAATTCCAGCATTGCACACCTTTGGCATTCTAGCTATTAATCTGTTGGGGTAAGCTGGAGAAATTGCCCCCCACGCTTCTAGAAGCAGCTCCCACAAGTTGGATTGGTTGGATGGGCACTTCTGGCGTACCATACGGTCCAGCTGCTCCCACAACAGCTCAATGGGGTGGTGATCTGGTGACTGCGCTGGCCACTCCATTACCTATGATAGAATACCAGCTGCTGCTTCTGCTATAAATAGTTCTTGCACAATTTGGAGGTGTGTTTCGGGTCATTGTCCTGTTGTAGGATGAAATTGGCTCCAATTAAGCGCTGTCCACTGGGTATGGCATGGCGGTGCAGAGTGATCGCCTTTCTTATTCACAATCCCTTTTACCCTGTACAAATCTCCCACCTTACCAGCACCAAAGCAACCCCAGACCATCACATTACCTCCACCATGCTTAACAGATGGCGTCAGGCATTCTTCCAGCATCTTTTCATTTGTTCTGCGTCTCACAAACGTTCTTCTTTGTGATCCAAACACCTCAAACTTGGATTCATCCGTCCACAACACTTTTTTCCAGTCTTCCTCTGTCCAATGTCTGTGTTCTTTTGCCCATCTTAATCTTTTTCTTTTATTGGCCAGTCTCAGATATGGCTTTTTCTTTGCCACTCTGCCCTGAAGCCCAAAATCCCGCAGCCGCCTCTTCACTGTAGATGTTGACACTGGTGTTTTGCGGGTACTATTTAATGAAGATGCCAATTGGGGACCTGTGAGGCGTCTGTTTCTCAAACTAGAGACTCTAATGTGCTTATCTTCTTGCTTAGTTGTGCAACGCGGCCTCCCACTTCTTTTTCTACTCTGGTTAGAGCCTGTTTGTGCTGTCCCCTGAAGGGAGTAGTACACACTGTTGTAGGAAATCTTCAATTTCTTAGCAATTTCTCGCATAGAATAACCTTCATTTCTAAGAACAAGGATAGACTGTCGAGTTTCAGATGAAAGTTCTCTTTTTCTGGCCATTTTGAGCGTTTAATTGACCCCACAAATGTGATGCTCCAGAAACACAATCTGCTCAAAGGAAGGTCAGTTTTGTAGCTTCTGTAACTAGCTAGACTGTTTTCAGATGTGTGAACATGATTGCACAAGGGTTTTCTAATCATCAATTAGCCTTCTAAGCCAATGAGCAAACACATTGTACCATTAGAACACTGGAGTGATAGTTGCTGGAAATGGGCCTCTATACACCTATGTAGATATTGCACCAAAAACCAGACATTCGCAGCTAGAATAGTAATTTACCACATTAGCAATGTATAGAGGGTATTTGTTTAACGTTAGGACTAGTTTTAAGCTATCTTTATTGAAAAGTACAGTGCTTTTCCTTCAAAAATAAGGACATTTCAATGTGACCCCAAACTTTTGAACGGAAGTGTATATATACACATATATATATATATATATATATATATATATATACAGTATATATATGATTCAATTGTGTGCAATCCATTTGGATCCAAACGGATGTTAATTTTTTTTTCCCGATTACAAAAAAACATGGTTGACCATGCTTTTGTGCATGTTAAAAGTAACCATTTAAAAATGGATTCATTAAACTGCAAAAACGCAGTGTGAACCCAGCCTTATAAAGCTATGGGCACACTTAGTATGAGACCGGTTGTTCTGTGACCCAGCCGGGTCACAGAACGGCCAGTCTCACAAAAGATCATCCCGGCCGGTACTGCCGTACCGGCCGGATGATCTTTAGCGCCGCTGAGTTCTGATGCAGGTGCATCCATGTGCGACCACATCAGAACTCCCCACAGCACACTGACAGGGTTTTCTTTGTCTGCTATTCAATGAATAGCGGCCGCAGAAAACTGACATGTCACTTTTCTACGGCGCAGCTAGGGATCCCGGCCGGAGTGTATACCATGTGTATACACTCCGGACAGGATTCCCTCGGCCTGCAGCACAACATAAGTTCCGTACCAATCACGGCCGTTGCAACAACTTTGTGTGAACATGGCCTTAAAGTGAATGTGCCAATTTGCTTACTGAATTTTTTCTTTACACTACCCAGTTGGCACTGGTGCGGAGACCCTGCTGGCGCAATCCGTTTCAAAACGCTGCCCGGTTCACGCAATTTGGGCCACTTTTTACATATACACTTTGACCAGCTGTATGCAGTGGAGGCGGGCCCGGTGCCCCCAGTGTAATGGTATCCCTTCACCTTGGTGACGCAGCCAGAATTGATTCTAATAGAGACGCGTCACTGAGAGGAGGGGGTATTGTTACAGTGGGGCTCACCTCCAGTACCTAGAGCCGGCCTAAGTGCACATGAAGAAACAGGCGCTGATCACAGGAACTGGGCAACGTTTTGAAAATGGACCATGCCAACGGGATCTCCGCAACTGCGCCAATTAAGAAGTGTAAAAAAATATATATATATTAGTGAATTGGTACATTTGCTTTAAAAAGAAAGAATAGTGCATACTCATCTACCTGATTTCCCCCCCCTCCTGTTTATCCAATGGTGCCGCTTTCACTGCTCACTGCTTCCTGATTAGAACACGCAGGAAATGCCAATTCAGCCAATCAGTGGCCACTGTATTAACATAAATAATAAGAGTGATGGGCATTTTTCTGTGATGTCACCAGAAAGTGGTGGGTGGTAAGGACCTCTGAACAGTAGGGGATCAGGCAGGTGAGTATGCCATATTTCTATAGGCCACTCCGACCCCTTTCAAAAGCCCCCATACACCTTCAATAACTGACAGCTAAGTGACCACCCAGCTGTCAGTTATCTCTTCAGACCTCTACATACATTTCAATGTATAACATGGCCGTACATATAAGAGATGAGGGATCCTTAGCTAAGAGCCGTCTGGACTTCCCGCTGTAGTGCCTGGTTTTGCCATCCAGGACAGAAGGACTGGAGTTTTTTTTCTCCATTTTCCATTATACTTGGGAATACCCCCTCATTTTCTAACAGTTGCTTCAGAATAAGGAGTTTTGCTCAGGTTCTTACTAACTAGTAGCAAAGGAGTTAGACCAGACTAGGCCATAGAAGGGAAATTTACGACCAATAGTTAGTCTTACAGTACTGTACACATTTCCAAACAGGTACAGAGCACCGTAGCCAGGAAGTCAGACAAATCTATCTCCCACCCACTACACTGTAGCTCCTCCCACAAAGCAGTAGGCTGATAGCAGGCTGAATTCCTGGCTAGAGTGTGCTGTACACAGAGACAAGAAGTCTATAACAGGAAGTAAACAGTTTACATCAGAAGCAGAACGAAAGCATGAAAAACCATAGAAAGGTAATAAAATAAACTTATTTACCAATAAATATTAATTTATTACACAGTTGAAAATGTTTTCCTCAGACAACCCCTTTAACCCAAGGAATCTTGATTGGTTACCTTAAAGAGGTACTCCATAAAAAAAAGTAAAAATCTTTCAAATCAACTGGTGTCAGAAAGTGCCAGAGATTAGTAATTTACTTCTATTAAAAAAATCTCAAGTCTTCCAGTACTTATAAGCTGATGTATGTCCTGCAGGAAATAGTGTATTCTGTCCAGTCCTACGCAGTGCTCTCTGCTGCCATCTCTGTCCATGTCAGGCATAGCGGAGATTAGTAGCAAATCCCTATAGAAAATATTGAAACAGAAAATCTCTCCTGCTCTCCTTACTGGAAAGAATACACCTATTCAAGCAAGACATACAGCAGCTGATAAGTACTGGAAGGCTTGAGATTTTTTAATAGATGTAAACTACAAATCTCTGTCACTTTCTGATACCAGTTGATTTGAAAGTTGTTTTTTTTTTTTTCCACTGGCGTACCCCCATTAAACAGACAGCTCTTTGCATGCAGCCAAAACCACACCAACATGAAAGATATAAAAGTAGATGTAGGTCATGCCCAGTGCATGTGGGCATGTGTCCTCGGCCCCTTGAAGATAACATTATTATCATTTTTAATATATTCTCTGAATAAGAAAAAAAAAACTTGAGTCACTTGTGTCACTGTCGTTTAAATTTTTTTGCAGGAATCAATAGTCCAGGCGATTTTAAGAAACTTTGTAATTGGGTTTATTAGCCCAAAAATGCATTTTTATCATGAAAAAGCAGTTTGAAGCTCTTCCCCCTGTCTTCATTGTTCTCTATGGAGAGGGGAGGGGGGATGGAGATGAGGCACCAAAAAAGGACTACAAAGAGTTAATTTACAGCTACATCAGCGGGCTATCTCCTCTGAGGTAAGCACTGACCTCTCAATAGAGGCTTTTACACAGTTCCCGCTGTGTAATCCTTTGCTCTCTGCTGGCGACTAATCACCCTCCTCCCCTCTCCATAGGTTAGCCAGGGCCTGACTTATGTAAAAGAATCGAGATTTCCTGATAATGAGCAGTGAAGGAGGGGGGGGGGGGGATCTGGGGAAAGGCTTTTTGAATGCAGATAATGGCATATTTGCCTAATAAACCCAATTACAAGGTTTCTTAAAATCGCTTATACTATTGATTTCTGCAAAAAAAAATAAAATAAAATAAAACGACAGTGACACTTTAAATATGCTAAATAACTAATATGCAGAATGAAGAGAGTACTCTCTAGCGCCACCTATAGGCACACACCCTAGTGAACCTGTTGAGATGTATTGTTCTCATTGTATGTGTTTACATATCTTGGGCGGTGTCTTGTAGGAGGGATTATGGTGAGATTGCGGAGCTCAGTATATCACGCTGCCTTATATTCTGCTATGATGTGATCCCAGACTCATGTTTAAAATTAGCCCTATAGAAACTTTTATGGACCCTTAGTTAATAGCCGACCAATGGGCTCCGGGCTGGGCTTCCCGAAATAACTCCGATATTCTTTTTTACTACCAGCCGTGTATCATTTATAAGCTGAGCATGAGATCACTCAAACGTTTTCGTGTTACTTCAGGTTCCAATTACTTCCCAGATCTTTTTTTACCTTCGTACAATCCTTCCCGAGTGACCCCTGTCCGGGGTCCCTGGTCATGTGACAAGCTGTTTATTTTTTTTAAGCGATGCATTTAATAGAAGCGTGTCAGCACGACTCATAGCATTTTATCCCAGATGATGTTTTTTCCCCCCCCTCAAAATTATATATATATATTTTTTTTCAAATCAATTGATGTCAAAAAGTTATACAGATTCATAATGTACTTCTATTAAAAAAAAAATAAAAAAAAATCAAGCCTTCCAGTACTTATCAGCTGCTGTATGTCCTGCAGAAAGTGGTGGATTCTTTTTAGTCTGGCACTAAGGGGTTACAGGGGTACTCAGTCAAGTTTTTTCTCTTTCAGATCAACTGATGTCAGAAAGTTATATAGATTTGTAATTTACTTCTATTCAAAATCTCAAGCCTTCCAGTACTTACCAGCTGCTGTATGTCCTGCAAGAAGTAGTGGATTCTTTCCAGTCTTGCACAGTGCTCTCTACTGCCACCTCTGTCCATGTCAGGAACTGTCCAGAGCATTAGCAAATCCCCATAGAAAACCACTTCTCCACTGGACAGTTCCTGACATGCACAAAGGTGGCAGCAGAGAGCACTGCGTCAGACTGGAAAGAATACACCACTTCCTGCAGGACATACAGCAGCTGATAAGTATGGGAAGACTTGAGATTTTTTGTTTTTAAATAGAAGTAAATCACAAATCTGTGTAACTTTCTAACATCAGTTGATTTAAAACAATACATTTTCACCGGAGTTCCCCTTTATTTTCAGCCAGTTCTTTATTTGACCATATTGTCTTTTTAAAAGTTGTTTTTAACAGTTTTGAGTGTTGAAATCTCTTCACTTGTGTGTACATGTTATAACCGGGATAGTCCTCATGACCCACCTTCTAGCCATCATAATAGGAGTGGGAATAGTATAATATGGTCAGTGGCGGATTATAATGTGGGCGGTTTGGGCGGCCGCCCGGGGCCCAAGGCTCCGGGGGGCCCCGCGCCGCCCACATTAAGATCTTACATAGCAGCGCCAGCAGCACATCACTTTCGAGGCCCAATGGGCCCCCGAGTGATGTTCTGCTGTGGCGCGCTGTTGTCGGAGTCCGCCGCGGCACCGCCCCCTCTCTCCTTGCCGTCTTTGCGGTGCCCGTACTTCTCTTCTGGCGGCGTCACATCCTGCGCGTCACATTCTGACGTCACATCCTGCGCGCCGCCAAGCAGAGAAGTTCGGGCACTGCGGGGCTGCACTGTGAGCTTCCGGCTTGCTCTCTCTGCCGGAAGCTCACCCTGGCTCCCTGCCGCCCGACTATACCCCCTGCCACCCGGCTGTACCCCTTGCCCCTTAGCTGCTCTCCATGCCGCCCCATCTTCTCCCCCTGCTGCTACCCCCATCATCTTCTCCCCCTGCTGCTACCCCCATCATCTTCTCCCCCTGCTGCTACCCCCATCATCTTCTCCCCCTGCTGCCACCCCCATCTTCTCCCCCTGCTGCCACCCCCATCATCTTCTCCCCCTGCTGATACCCCCATCATCTTCTCCCCCTGCTGATACCCCCATCATCTTCTCCCCCTGCTGATATTCCCATCATCTTCTCCCCCTGCTGATACCCCCATCATCTTCTCCCCCTGCTGCCACCCCCATCATCTTCTCCCCCTGCTGATACCCCCATCATCTTCTCCCCCTGCTGCTACCCCCATCATCTTCTCCCCCTGCTGCTACCCCCATCATCTTCTCCCCCTGCTGCCACCCCCATCATCTTCTCCCCCTGCTGATACCCCCATCATCTTCTCCCCCTGCTGATACCCCCATCATCTTCTCCCCCTGCTGATACCCCCATCATCTTCTCCCCCTGCTGCCACCCCCATCATCTTCTCCCCCTGCTGATACCCCCATCATCTTCTCCCCCTGCTGATACCCCCATCATCTCCCCCTGCTGCCACCCCCATCATCTTCTCCCCCTGCTGCTACCCCCATCATCTTCTCCCCCTGCTGCTACCCCCATCATCTTCTCCCCCTGCTGCTACCCCCATCATCTTCTCCCCCTGCTGATACCCCCATCATCTTCTCCCCCTGCTGCTACCCCCATCATCTTCTCCCCCTGCTGCCACCCCCATCATCTTCTCCCCCTGCTGCTACCCCCATCATCTTCTCCCCCTGCTGCTACCCCCATCATCTTCTCCCCCTGCTGCTACCCCCATCATCTTCTCCCCCTGCTGCCACCCCCATCATCTTCTCCCCCTGCTGCCACCCCCATCATCTTCTCCCCCTGCTGCCACCCCCATCATCTTCTCCCCCTGCTGCTACCCCCATCATCTTCTCCCCCTGCTGCTACCCCCATCATCTTCTCCCCCTGCTGCCACCCCCATCACCTTCTCCCCCTGCTGCCACCCCCATCATCTTCTCCCCCTGCTGCTACCCCCATCATCTTCTCCCCCTGCTGCTACCCCCATCATCTTCTCCCCCTGCTGCTACCCCCATCATCTTCTCCCCCTGCTGCTACCCCCATCATCTTCTCCCCCTGCTGCTACCCCCATCATCTTCTCCCCCTGCTGCCACCCCATCATCTTCTCCCCCTGCTGCCACCCCCATCATCTTCTCCCCCTGCTGCCACCCCCATCATCTTCTACTCCTGCTGCTACCCCCATCATCTTCTCCCCCTGCTGCCACCCCATCATCTTCTCCCCCTGCTGCCACCCCCATCATCTTCTCCCCTGCTGCCACCCCCATCATCTTCTACTCCTGCTTCCACCCCCATCATCTTCTCCCCCTGCTGCCACCCCATCATCTTCTCCCCCTGCTGCTACCCTTCATCATCTGCTGCCACCCCCATCATCTTCTCCCCGTGCTGCTACCCTTCATCATATTCTCCCCCTGCTGCTACCCTTCATCATCTTCTCCCCCTGCTGCTACCCTTCATCATCTTCTCCTCCTGCTGCCACCCCCATCATCTTCTCCCCCTGCTGCTACCCCCATCATCTTCTCCCCATGCTGCTACCCCCATCATCTTCTCCCCCTGCTGCCACCCCCATCATCTTCTCCCCCTGCTGCCACCCCCATCATCTTCTCCCCCTGCTGCCACCCCCATCATCTTCTGCTCCTGCTGCCACCCCCATCATCTTCTCCCCCTGCTGCCACCCCCATCATCTTCTCCCCGTGCTGCTACCCTTCATCATCTTCTCCCCCTGCTGCTACCCTTCATCATCTTCTCCCCCTGCTGCTACCCTTCATCATCTTCTCCTCCTGCTGCCACCCCCATCATCTTCTCCCCCTGCTGCTACCCCCATCATCTTCTCCCCCTGCTGCTACCCCCATCATCTTCTCCCCCTGCTGCTACCCCCATCATGTTCACCCCCTGCTGCTTCCCTGCCTTCCCAGCTGCTCCCCCCCCCCCTCCCCGGCCTCTGTTGCCCCAGCTTCTCCCCCTGTCGCCCCAGCTGCCTCCCTTCCCCAGTCACCCCCAGCTCCCCGTCTGCAGTTGAGTTGGGGTCGGAGAAGTCTTCATGATGCTGCGCCAAATAGAGAAGAAAGGAAAAAGTGAGCGACGGCAATCGGAGAAGACGTCACCTGTGAGTCATTAGTAACTGCACTGTAATCACTTATAGGCTGGGTTCACACACAGTATATTTCAGTCAGTATTGTGGTCCTCATAGCAACCAAAACCAGGAGTGGATGGAAAACACAGAAAGGATCTGTTCACACAATGTTGTAATTGAGTGGATGGCCGCCATTTAATGGCAAATATTTGCTGTTATTTTAAAACAACGGCTGTTATATTGAAATAATGGCCGTTATTTACTGTTATATGACGGCCATCCACTCAATTACAACATTGTGTCAACAGATCCTTTCTGTGTTTTCCATCCACTCCTGGTTTTGTTTGCTATGAGGACCTGACATGAGGACCAAATACTGCCTGAAATATACATAGTGTGAACCCAGCCCTATAGTGTGCAGAGCCTGTGTACCATTGGGGTCTAAATGGGTCAGTGTTTTGTTTGCGGTAGTGTACTGACACAGCCCCGGGGTCACTACAGTACACTAGCGAAAACTTTTAAACTAGAACCCAACTACAACTGCAGGCACTACAACTCCAAGCATATTATGAGGGCTGCAGACTGTCAGTACATGCTGGGAGTTGTAGTGCATGTAGCTGTTGTAGTTTGGTCCTAGGTGCATTATACACTGGATTCTTTGTGGCATATAAGAATACATAGATCTGTGGGGGCTCAGTGTAGGGAAGTGACCCCAGAACATCACTAATAGGGGATAGAATAAAAACATCCCCCCTATCCCCTATTAGTGATGTTCTGGGGTCACTTCTATATACTGATCCCCCTCAGACCTCTGTATTCTTATATACCCCACACAGCCTGCTGGGGTAGCTGGGGGGGGGGGGGGCCCAGGGTACATTTAATCCGCCACTGAATATGGTTGAGCAGGTATGTATTTCTTCAGTGATTACATGGTGCCCATTGAAATCAGAACACAATCTAATGTTCCTATCTGATACACTATGAGAAGCAAAGTACCTCTCATCATGTATTTGGAGTATGGAAGGGATTCCTGGTAGAAACCAATGCAAACACTGAACATTTTCTTCTTCATTTCCAGGACTTCAGTTTTGCACAAAGCTGCCAATAAAGATAGGGCAAACGGGGCCAAGACTCCCACATGGGGCCCATGCTCAGGACTAGAGATGAGTGAGGCAAATCTGTAAAGCAAATTCACTCAGATTAGTTAAGAAAATTGGCAAAAAAAAAATAATATGGCGGCCGCACATGCTGTCTGGAGCGTCACTGGGCGGGAGAAAGGGATTGACCATAATTCCATAGTTGGGTTGTTGTTAGGAAGAAGTGTGCGTGGCATACAGCAGTGTTATCCAGCATTATTTCAAAATGCAAAACACATCATTCAGTGACTCACAGGTGATGTCTTCTTTGAGACGTCACTTTCCTTTACCTCTCCATATGGCCCAGATCACCATGATGATTTGGATGCTTTCTTGCAGCTACAATTCTTCTCTCCTGAACCTGCCCATATAGTAATAATGCCCCCTGCTGTGTCCCTCCATATAGTAATAATGTCCCCTTCCCTGCTGTGCCCCCACAGTAACTGCCCTCTGTCTGCCTCTGTCCCAATAGTAATAATTCCCCCTGTGCTGTGCCCCATAGTAATCAGGGCCGTTTCTAGTGGCGGGCGGGCCGGGCGACCGCACAGGGCGCCGACAGCTAGGGGGCGCTGGCCGCCCGTCCGCCCTCCCCATCAGCTGCCCAGATTGCCGCCACCCCGCCCGGCGTGCGCCCCCCGGGCCGGTCCCTCCAGGCAGCCGGATCTAGTACAGTGAGCTTCTGGCACAGGCAGACTGTCACACACCTGCCCAGAAGCTCACTGCTGTAGCCCCGCAGCGCCCGGACTTCTCTCTTCTGTTTGGCAGTGGACATGTGATGTGATCACATGACCGCCGCTGAGGAGAGAAGTCCGGGCGCTGCGGGGATACAGCAGTGAGCTTCCAGGCAGGTGTGTGACAGTCTGCCTGTGCCGGAAGCTCACTGTACTTACAAGATCAGCTGCCAGACAGAGGGAGACGCTGCCGCAGGATCCAGGAGAGGTGAGTGTATTTTTTTTTCTCATAACTGCTAGAATGTGGGGGCTACAATGGGGCCAATAGTATGGAAGGCTACACGGGGGGGGGGGGAGGCTACATGGGGGGAGGGCTATACTATGGGGGGCTATTTGGATGGGGGGGCTACTCGGGGGGAGAGCTATACTATGGGGCTCTACTCAGGGGGAGAACTATACTATGGGGGGCTACTCAGGGGAAGGGCTATACTATGGGGGCTATTTGGGGGAGGGATATACTTTGGGGGTCTACCCGAGGGGAGGGCATTACTATGGGGGGGCTACACAGTGGGTCTATACCATGGGGGGCTACACGGGGGGAAGGCTATCCTGTATGGGGCTATTACTATCTGTACTGCACAGGGGGATTAGTACTATAAGGGGGAACACTGGGGGGATTATTACTATAAGGGGGGAGCACAGGGGGGATTATTACTATGGGGGGCACTGGGGGATTATTACTATTGGGGGCAAAGAGGGGATTATTTTTATGGGGGGGCACAGGGGGGATTATAACTATAGGGGAAAGCACAGGGGGGATTATTACTATGGGGATAGAGCACAGGGGGATTATTACTATGGGGGGAGCACAGGGGGGATTATTACTATGGGGGGAAGCACAGGGGGATTATTACTATATGGGGGCACAGCAGGGGATCCTACATACAGGGGGCAACCCACATACCTACTGACTTCACTGCACATGACACAAAAAAGTGGAAGTTGTTGTAAAAGTGCAGAGCCTAAGATGTTTGTCTGGCAGGTTCAAAAGAGACAAATTATAGCTGGAAGAAATCATCATGGAGGTCTGGGCCAGAAGGAAAGGAAAAGAGAAGTGACGCCTCAGCTTTAAGAAGGTGTCACCTGTAAGTCACGGAATCTTTAGCAAGATTCGCCCTGTAGTCCAAATTACCTAGAAACGGCCCTGATAGTAATAATGCCCCCTGTGCTGTGCCCCATAGTAATATTGCCCCCTATGTTCTCTCCCTATAGTAATAATGCCCCTGTGCTCTTTTCCCATAGTAATAATGCCTGCTGTCCTCTGCCCAATAGTAATAATGCTCCTTGTGTTCTCTCCCTATAGTAATAATCCCGCCTGTGCTCTCTCCCCAAAGTAATAATGCCCTGTGTTCTCTCCTCATAGTAATAATGCCCACTGTGCTCTGCCCCATAGTAATAATGCCCCCTGTGTTCTATCCCAATAGTAATAATGTTCACTGTGGTCTCTCCCCATAGTAATAATTCCCCCTGTGCTGTGCTCCCACAGTAACTGCCCTCTGTCTGCCTGTGTCCCCATAGTAATAATGCCCGCTGTGCTCTGCCCCGTTAATAATAATGCCCCCTGTGCTCTCTCCCCATAGTAATAATCCCCCCTGTGTCCCTATAGCAATAATGTTCTCCTGTGCTCTGCCCCTCTGCATTGCCCAACACACTCACAAAAAAAGGGGTAGGGGGCAGGCATTGGCAGCCTGGGCGAGTGACGACGATCAGCTGAGTGTGGTCCGGCGTGGGGGGATGCTTGCGTCAGTGTCCTGGGCGGGCTGAGTGAGGTCCCGAGGGCTGCTAACAGTGCCCCCTAGCTGTCAGCGCCCTGTGCGGTAGCCCGGCCCGCCCGGCGCTAAAAAACAGGCCTGGTTAGAGCAGAGCAGGGAGAGACTACCACAGTGATATAGGGACAGAGAGCAGAGGAATGGCGGAAACCGGTTGGTTGACTGATTGGCTGATTGACTTTTTTAAAATTGTGATTTTCCGATTTTTGACACTTTAAGAATAACATGCTGTAACAAATCCCCCCTTCTGTAATAGTCCCAGTATTGTAGCTATTATAGTTTGGGCTGTTTTATTGAAATTTGTTAAGATTCGATTCGAATTTGACCGAAAATTTGTAAAGTTTGCGAAACGATTTTCCAGCTGCTTCGCTCATCTCTACTGAGGACATTGATAGTTAAAGCATATGGAAAAACAAGGACATATAAGGGTCATACCCTTATCCTTTATCTCTCTTGTTGGCTGCAGATCGCTGCAAACTTGTGCCTTACAACTTCAAGGTTACCTCCTTACCCCCATGCAGGAAGGGGTGGGGGAGGGAGGAGGCATGCATGCTGCAGCTCTGCCTCTATGACACTTAAGCCTGGGAGGAAAACATGATTTTTTAACTCTGCAAACAGCCATGCGCTACGACACAGGTATCATCTATTTGCTGTGATTTGCAGGGGAAGTTACCATATAGCCTTATTTTAAGTACGATAAATGAGAAGCAGATGTATGGAATATTAATAAATCTTCACACCTGAGATTGTGAGACGTTATATTTTCAGGCACAGAGAGCGGCACGCATCCTTCTCCGACCTGGATTTTAGGCTCGATTTGTCATGAATAATAATACATTTACAAGCTGATGATCTATTCATTGTAGTTTATAGTTGATAAATTCTGGGAACACCACCAAGTCTTTGCAGCCCAGAGCTGTGCTGAACCTACACCATGCGATACAATCAGGTTACGGCATGTTCAGCCTGAGAGGTCTTCATTCTGTCTTCTTTAAACTCACGACACGCAGTATATCCTGACTGTGCCAATTGCTGAACACCTAAGGGCCCAGACGCTAAGGCTTGTTCCAGGGAGTGCAAAAGTGCAATGCACTGTGACCTCATGCACCCATACTCTTAGGTCAGTGTGTGACGGCATAGGTCAGTGTGTGAGGGCATAGGTCAGTGTGTGACGGCATAGGTCAGTGTGTGAGGGCATAGGTCAGTGGGTGACGGCATAGGTCAGTGCGTGACGGCATAGGTCAGTGCGTGACGGCATAGGTCAGTGCGTGACGGCATAGGTCAGTGCGTGACGGCATAGGTCAGTGCGTGACGGCATAGGTCAGTGTGTGACGGCATAGGTCAGTTGTCAGTGTATATAAGGGAATGGTCACTTGAGCCACAGCTCCATCTCTTTTCTATCTGATTGACTTGTAGGGAGTTCATCAATGTTTCCCAATATACAGAGATCACACAGGGAGACCTGTGGGCGGCTGCTGAGCACCAGAGGCGTTATCATAGCTAAGCTGCGATCTGTGTGCAGAGAACACAATCCTGTGTGTGTAACCTCATCAGATGTTCTCCGCTCTGATCCCGGCACACATCCATGGAAACCAGAATCTAAAAGAAAAACTTTAGTATTGCAGAACTTTATTATAGAGATGTGATTACCCGGGCACCACAGGGATACATGAAGAAGGATCTATCTATCTATCTATCTATCTATCTATCTATCTATCTATCTATCTACCTATCTATCTATCTATCTATCTATCTATCTATCTATCTATTATCTATCTATCTATCTATCTATCTATCTATCTATCTCCTATCTATCTATCTATCTATCTATCTATCTATCTATCTATCTATCTATTTAATATCTATCTATCTATCTATCCTATCTATTTCCTATCTATCTATTATCTATCTCCTATCTATCTTCTATCTATCTATCTATCTATCTATCTATTTAATATCTATCTATCTATCTCCTATCTATCTATCTATCTATCTATCTATGAAAAAGAGAGAAAGCAGCACTGCTTCAATAGTTGGATAGTTGGTGCCAGCGGACCTAGGTCTTGACTAGTGACCGATATAGATATGAGTAGATAATCCACGGCACTACAAAGGTTAACGGTGCAGCTGTGAGTTTATTCAAAACAACATGGTGCAGCACATCATAAGGCAACACGTTTCGGCAGCCTCACGCTTGAAAAAGGCAGCGTGAGGCTGCCGAAACGTCATGCCTTATGATGTGCTGCACCATGTTGTTTTGAATAAACTCACAGCTGCACCGTTAACCTTTGTAGTGCCGTGGATTATCTACTCATATCTATCTATCTATCTATCTATCTATCTATCATCTATCTTCTATCTATCTATCTATCTATCTATCATCTATCTTCTATCTATCTATCTATCTATCTATCTATCTATCTTCTATCTATCTATCTATCTATCTATCTATCTATCTATCTCCTATCTATCTATCTATCTATCTATCTATCTATCTCCTATCTATCTATCTATCTATCTATCTATCTATCTATCTATCTATCTATCTATCTATCTATCATCTATCTACAGATATAGCCTGGCTTTCCTTCTCCCTGGCCTAGTGTATGGTTTTGGCAGTGGTCGGTCAGACTGATCTCCAGCCATGTTTTATATCACTTTAGAATCTCTGCAGACTATTATGGAAGCGTGACAATGAAAGTGTTGTTATGTAGAGTTATCTAATAAAATGTTATTCATTCTATTTCTTGTAACTGTAAAGAAATTTTACGGACATGATGTGCTAAGCAAATGCTTTCTGCCAGTAAGGAAGAGAATAAAAAGACAAAAACAACGCATTGAGTTTCACATATCATTCTACTTACTAATGATGGAAAAGGCATATGAGTCTGTTTCCTTCCTCCACCGCCAGTTCCTTTACCTTGTATTATTTCAACTAATAATATCTATCTTCTATCTATGTATTACCTATCTATCTATTATCTATCTATCTATTATCTATCTATCTATTATCTATCTATGTATTATCTATCTCCTATATATCTATGTATTATCTATCTATCTATTATCTATCTATGTATTATCTATCTCCTATATATCTATGTATTATCTATCTATCTATCTATCTATCTATCTATCTCCTATCTATCTATCTATCTATCTATCTATCTATCTCCTATATATCTATGTCCTATCTATCTATCTATCTATCTATCTATCTATCTATCTATCTATCTATCTATCTCCTATCTATCTATCTATCTATCTATCTATCTATCTCCTATATATCTATGTCTTATCTATCTATCTATCTATCTATCTATCTATCTATCTATCTATCTATCTCCTATCTATCTATCTATCTATCTATCTATCTATCTATCTATCTATCTCCTATCTATCTATCTATCTATCTATCTATCTATCTATCTATCTATGTAGATAAGCAAAGCAGCACTGCTCCAGGTTGCAGTGGGTGCCAGTAGACCTAAGTCTTGACCATAGACCGTAATAATTAGCAACGAGATAGTCCACGGCACTCCAGGGTTAACGGTGAATAAGTGGTTTATTCAGATAAACATGATACAGCACTCCAACACACGCGACGTTTCTGTGGCCTCACGCCACCGTTTTCAAGCGTAAAAAAGTGAAACACATGCTAGGTTTAAATACATAAGTGTAACAAAGTGATTGGTTGTATTGATTACAAATTAAACAAGCTCAGGTGATATACAAACATACAAAGCAAATCCGTGACGAGGATACCGCCCACGCATGGGCGTGTAAAATCACATAGGTGTAGATCGATCATGTGAAGAAAGGGGTTGCCGCCCCCAGTGTCAAGGTCCGTGACACACAGTGATCGTAATAAAATAAAAGTTCTTATATGTACAAGATGATCCACTTGAAAAGGGCTTGCGTTCACATATAATCACTTCTTCAAAAAATAACAAGGTATCATAGTTCATGCTTTCATTGGATCCGGACCCACCACTCCACTCGAGAGAAAGACAAACACTTGGCGCATGCGTAAGAACTTAGAAAAATTGGACTGTGTCCTGTGACGTCTCATGGACAGGAGCTTTCATCGCAACCAGAGGATCACTGTTAGGCAGTATACAGACATTCGCGCAATACATGAGCACGGCCCACGGGACGTCACCTACCGAACCCGGTATTAGATCAGACCCGTGTCCTCTGGGACTAGGATGCCGCACCCTCCCAGGAAGGTCACCACTGTCCCTCGGAACCGGCCAATGCTCGTGGACCTCTCCAGGTCCTTTACATGGGAAATCGCTTCAGAAACCGCCATATGTGAATACCTCCGTAAGGGTTCCATTATTGCTCCACAGGAAACAACAAGCCCAGGTATTAGGTATCGCCAACTGCTCAAGTCCGTGGTGGGAACCATCCAAAAGCAAAAATTAGAATCTACAAAGTAAAGAAAAAACAGGTAAGTACATGTTAAGGGAAAGTAGATGTTTCACATTGTCATAATCAACAAAGTCAGGGACAACCAATAGGGCAAGTGGAGGTGAGGTTTACCTGATTTTAAATTCCACATTTAATCCGTTAGGAGCCAGTGAATCCAACCTATGGATCCACTCCAATTCTCTCTTTTTTAACAGTATGTGTCTGTTACCCCCATATTTGAGAGGAGGCACTTTGTCAATGGCCATAATTCTTAAATCATGTTCCGTGTGTTTCATATCCGCACAATGTTTTGATACAGGAAGATCAAGTCGTAATTTCCTTACAGAGTACCTATGTTGTCCAAAACGTGTCCTCAAATCATATGTCGTTTCGCCAACATAAATGAGGTTACATGGACACCATAGTACGTATACAACCCATTTAGTGGTGCATGTGAGAAAGTGTCTAATTCTGTAACTCTTTGAGGTTTGTGGGTGAGTGAAATGTGTACCCTTTACAAGTTGTTTACACGTCACGCAACCCACACAGGGATAGCAAGCCATCTTTTGAATCCCCAAAAAAGTTTGTCGTTCCGATTTTTTGTAACTAATATCCGTTTTAACCAATCTATCCCTCAGGTTCTGGTTTCTCCTGTAGGACAGTATGGGTGGTAGTTGTAGTTCTCCAATATTCGTGTAAGTGTCTCTTAGAATTCTCCAATGTTTTCTAATTGTTCTGCCTATCAGGGAAGAGCAATCAGTGTATGTGGACACAAAAGGTATACGTTTTATTTGATCATGTTTGCTGGATTTCTTTAATAATTTTTTCCTAGGCATCTCTATAGTCTTCTGTCTACAGGTCTCTAGTAGATGGTTGGGATAGCCTCTCTCCTGAAATTTAGAGGTTATTTTACCGAGAGTCAAGTTCAATTTAGTTGGACTGTCAATGATCCGTCTAGCCCTCAGCATCTGGCTATAGGGCAAGGACCGGATCATTCTTTTAGGGTGACAGCTGGTATAATGTAGGGTTGTATTCGTGTCTGTAGGCTTCCTGTAAATGTCCGTTGTTAGTCTGTTGTTGGTTACGGTAACTAAAACATCCAAATACTGCATAGAAGTTTGTGAGTAATTTACAGTAAATTTAATTGTATTATCTATGGTGTTGAGAAAGTTCACAAACTGTATTAATGTGTCCTCATCTCCAGTCCAGATGAGGAACACGTCATCTATGTAGCGCCACCAGACCAGGACATCCTGGAACTGGGGCGCCACATAGATCCGTTGCTCCTCCAAATAGGCCATTACAATATTCGCGTAAGTGGGCGCGACATTTGCGCCCATTGCCACGCCCCTTTGTTGTAAATAGATGACATCATTAAAAGAAAACTAGTTGTGTGACAGTACCAAAGCAAGAAGACGCATAATGAAATCCGATTCCATGTTGTTAAGAGAAAGTTTGTGTAGTGAGGAAGCTGTCAGACCCATGTCCTGATTGATGGAGGTGTACAAGCTAGTAATGTCAAGTGTAACTAATAATGTACCTGTGGGTATTGGCAAATCTCTGATTTTATTCAGAAAATCTGTGGTATCCTGTAAGAAAGATCGAGAGTTATATGCAAGAGGTCTCAGTACTTTATCTAAAAAAATAGATATGTTGTTTGTAATTGAACCCCTACCAGACACGATAGGTCTCCCAGGTGGATTGGTGATACTCTTATGGATCTTGGGTAGAAAATACAGGAGTGGCATCTTCGGATGCGGGACATCTAAAAAATCAGCTACTTTCTCATCTATGATGTTTAAACCAAGACCCTCTTGTATAATCTCATCGATCTTCCTTTTGACAACAAATTTGGGATCATTGGGTAAAACCCGATACACATCAGAATCACTCAGCTGTCGATTGGCTTCAGATAGGTAAGTCACCCGATCCATGACCACGATCGCACCACCTTTATCAGCTGGTTTGATAACCAGATCGCGGTCATGGATCAGGGACTGTAAACACGTCATTTCATCCGTAGTCATATTGGGATGAAATACATCTTCAAACACTGCACCGTCACATATCCTTTTAATGTCTTGCTTGACCAGATTCTGGAAGGTCGCCACTGCTGCAGGTAGAGTGGGGGGTGTAAAATCACTCTCTAATCTCAAGCCTAATTTAGTCAGATTAATTGCTGAACCTGTTGTCTCACTAGAATGCGTGGGTCTAGGTACAGAATCAAACCACACAGTTAGGTTAATTCTACGAATTAATCTAGCAATATCAAGCTCTATCTGGAACCAATCTGGTTTACTACTTGGACAAAAATTTAAGCCTTTTGACAATAATTGTAAATGTCTCTCAGATAAAGTAAAGGAAGATATATTTACCACGGGAGGTTTTTGCGTGTATTTATCCTCGGGGTACTGCCTTTGCTGTTCACTCTGCTCCGTTTGTCTTTTGGAGGTTCTTTTCCTCCGGCGTCCTCCCCTTCTGGTTTTTGTAAGTCTCTGGGAGGTTGATCTAAAAAAAACCTCCTCGGTGTTGTTTTTTGTAGTATTGGTCTGAACAGTGTCCTTTCTTGTTTTCCTCTTTACGGTAGTATTACGATCCGGTTGATCAGTCCACAAGTATACCCGGCCCGTCTGGTAATCCAAGTCTATCTATCTATCTATCTATCTATCTATCTATCTATCTATCTATCTATCTCCTATCTATCTTTCTATCTATCTATCTATCTACAAATGAAATCTTTAGTGCAGCACTCCTTAGGATAAATAGGTTCGGTGCCTTCCAGCATGCACCCTTGCGACCACAGGTGCTAGGTATATACAAATAGAAAAAGCCGTGGCACTCGAAAATATAGTGAAGAAAAATAAGTGGTTTATTTGCCCAAACCCGCAACGTTTCGACCTAACAATAAGGTCTTTTTCAAGCCTATAGACACTGCTTGAAACAGACCTTATTGTTAGGTCGAAACGTTGCGGGTTTGGGCAAATAAACCACTTATTTTTCTTCACTATATTTTCGAGTGCCACGGCTTTTTCTGTTTCTATCTATCTATCTATCACACGAAAATCCAAAGCACTCCAGCATAAGGTAAAAAGGTGGTGGTTTATTACAAAAATGTGCAGAAACACAGGAAGCATCCTGTGTTTCTGCACATTTTTGTAATCAACCACCACCTTTTTTCACCTTATGCTGGAGTGCTTTGGATTTTCATGTGATACTTGGGGATCCCCCCAGCCAAGGGATTTGCATCCTACTGCACCCGCTACACCTGTGAAGAAGTGCGGCTCCTTTCTCCTCTGTATCTATCTATCTATCTATCTATCTATCTATCTATCTATCTATCTATCATCTATCTCCTATCTATCTATCTATCTATCTATCTATCTATCTATCTATCTATCTATCTATCTATCATCTATCTATCTATCATCTATCTATCATCTATCTCCTATCTATCTATCTATCTATCTATCTATCTATCTATCTATCTATCTATCTATCTATCTATCATCTATCTACTATATATCTATCATCTATCTCCTATCTATCTATCTATCTATCTATCTATCTATCTATCTATCTATTTATCTGTCTATCTATCTATCTATCTATCATCTATCTACTATATATCTATCATCTATCTACTATCTATCTATCTATCTATCTATCCATCCATCCATCCATCTATTATCTATCTATCTATCTATCTATCTATCTATCTATCTATCTATCTATCTCCTATCTATTATCTATCTATCTATCTATCTATCTATCTACCTATCTATCTCCTATCTATCTTTCTATCTATCTATCTATCTATCTATCTATCTATCTATCTATCTATCTATGATCTTTCTCCTATACTATGAACTCCTGCAATGTTGACAACTGGGTCCTTAGACTCCCATCAGAATTAAGTGGCACTGCCGCTCCTTTCATGGTATATGGGCGTTGCTGCAGGCAGCCAAGCATTCAGCTATACCAGACAGCTCCCATAGACAATTATTGGAGTAGCAGTGTACTGACATGGCCACCGCTCCATTCCAGCTGAAGTCTTGGGAACCCATTTTTTAAATCTAGGGGGTCTTGTCATTTGGACCCCCCATTATCATACGCAAGATTAAACTTAATGGTTAAACAACTCCTTTAAATTGAACACAATCAGCCGATCGCCGCAAGTCTGGTTTTAAAAACATTTACCTGATCATACATTTTATACAGTGGCCACTACAGGAGAAATTAGGTATGACATGCTGACCTTTCAACTGCACCATCTGCTCTGACTAATAGAGGGGGTCTTAGGGTACTATTACACAGAACGATAATCAGCCGAATTGGCTCTCCGTGTAATAAATACAACGATCAGCCGATGATAACGATTATCAGCTGATCGTTGATATAGGTTTTAACCTACAATTGTTGGGCGCCAACCGTGCATTGCTATGTGTAACAGTGGTGCGCGACTGACGATATACATTACCAGGCTACAGGGGTCTTCTTGCGGTCTTCTTCTCCCCGGGTCCCGCACGCTCCAGCTTCAGAACGGCCTGTCTGAGCTGACAAGCCGCTCAGCCAATCACTGTCTGGGACCGCAGTGGCTAGTGATTGGCTGAGCGGCCCGTCAGCTGAGACAGGGCACTCTGAAGCTGGAGTGTGCGGGACCCGGGGAGAAGACCGCAAGAGGAGCCCTGCAGCCTGGACAGGTAATGTATAAAGTTAAGCAAGGGCTGCAAGGACATCGGTAACAATGTCCCTGCAGCCCTTGTTAAACGATAATCGGGCCGTGTAATAGACACAGTAAACTAGCTCGTTTACAGTTATTATCGGCCCGTGTAATAACACCCTTAGACTATGTTGTCCTTATGGCCTAATGGGGCAAATGCAAAGTGGGTATTTTTGTGAACACCTCCTTGCAGCATTTACAGAACACATGCTTTTTCTGCCTGTAAAGGCAATAATTCCAAAGACATCATTGTATTAAGGTAGTGACCTCCAATGAAATGTTTCTAGCATGCTGATGTATAGGTGTTAATGAAATTCAAAGGGAATTCAAGGTATTTTTTTCTTTTAAATCAACTGGTGTCAAATCAAATTCATAACAGGGTTAATAACAGCACACTAAAGGGTTAAAGGGGTACTCTAGCATTTTTTTTTCTCTTTCAGATCAACTGATATCAGAAAGTTATATAAATTAGTAATTTACTTTTATTTAAAATCTCAAGTCTTCCAGTACTTATCAGCTTTAGTATGTCCTGCAGGAAGTAGTGTATTCTCTCCAGTATGACACAGTGCTCTCTGCTGCCACCTCTGTCCATGTCAGGAACTGTCCAGAGCAGCAGCAAATTCCCATAGAAAACCTTTCCTGCTCTGGACAGTTCCTGCCATGGACAGAGGTGGCAGCAGAGAGCACTGTGTCAGACTGGAAAGCATACACCACTTCCTGCAGGACATACAGCAGCTGATAAGTACTGGAAGACTTGAAATAAATAACAAATCTGTATATCTCTAAAACCAGGAGTACCCCAACTCGACAGGTCTCTGGAGAGCATTCTGATGCTGAGACAAAAATTGGACAACTGGCATTTCAATGAAGAAATTCATCAAGTTAAATAAAAAAAAAATTGCCTAAAATAATCACAGATAGGTGGTGCTGTAGCTACGTTATACTACAAATGTAAAATATTGCTGTATGAGATGATGACTACTTCTGAGAACATCTCCCACTAGACCACTAGTCCAGTTATTTTCACCTCCTCGGGTCACGACCTTACTTCACCCATACATACAAGTCAGCAAAATGAGAAAGATTATCATGGTGACGATTAGAGATATTACTGCAGTATTAAGGCTCCTTCACGAGTTCCTGCGCTGCGGCGACTCAGGTACTGGAATTATACGCATCCCAACGCCTTAAACTCCCTGTCTGTCCAATAATCCCATTAGGAAAATATCAGACATTAAAATCTCTTAAGTAGCCTTATAGGTGTTCAGCCATGGCATATGATGATACAGACAGTAGTTCCATAAGCCCGGCTGGCTAATGATCTTTTTATCAGCAAAAACTGTGTTAAAGCCATTGTGAAGTGTCAGTCATTGGCTTTGCATGGACAGGCCAGTAAGATTGCCTTAAAAAATATATATATATATATATACACATAATAAAAAATAATACAAATAAAGATAAATAAGAAAATATAATAAATAAATAATAAAAATAGATAATAAATAAATAAAATTTATGTCAACAAATAAAAAAAAATATGAAAAAATATATAAAAAATATATAATAAATAAATACAATTTATGTCAACAAATAAAAATAAATATGAAAAAAAATATATATATATAATAAATAAATAAAATTTATGTCAACAAATAAAAATAAATATAAATATATAATAAATAAAAAATATGATAAATACATAAAATATGTAAAAAAATAGAGATAAATATGAGAATATAAAAAAATAATAAAAATATCTGATAAGTAAATAAAATTTATGTAAACAAATAAAGATAAATATGAAAATATAAAAAATAAGTAATACTACAAAATATATCTAATAAATAAAAAATATGTAAAACATTTAAATATGAAAATATTATGAGTAATAAATATAATAATTGCCTTTACTTCAAAGGTAGTGTTGGGCCTCTTCCTGCCTTGTTTTCCCATAAGGAAATTAGGTTATACAGACAGCCAAGTAGTCTTATGAAACAAAAAGACAAACTTAGCTGATTTCTTACTTAAACAGCTCCACTCTTATACACTGTTATACCACACACAACCTGAGGATAGGGGTGGTGCTGTTTTTGGAAGAAAGTATCTATTTTTTTCCTCATCCTGGACAACTGCGTTAAGTGGACGTATATTTTTTTTATTACAGTCACTGCCCTGGGACGGGCTACATACTAGTTTATAATAATACAGTAAAAGTAAATAGATACCATAACCATTATTATTAAAACTAAATTATGAAGTTGAAATAGTATTAATGATAAAAAACATTTTGTAATCTGTATTTATTTATTTTATCCAACTGTAAACAATAAAAGAAAGAATAATAATAGTAATAATATTTAAGGGGAACTATCAGCAAGTTAGACGAATCTAGCCTCTATAGGGCTGATCAACCCATTATAATGATCATCAATGGAGCGGCCTGCCAGGGGTGGGATGGACCAAGGAGTAAACAACGGTGCCGAGGATGAAGGTAAGAGACATACCTTCATTCTCAGCATCTCCTGTGCAATAGGGACATTTTTTCACATTTTATTGTCATTTTATTACGAATCATGCAACATTTTAACATATTTATATATAAAAATACAAGTGTAAAAAGAAGTGTGTAGGTCCAGGTGTCAGGGTCCAGAGCCCCCCTCCCTTCCCCCCCACTGCCTAACCCCCTCATGACAATGCTTGTTTTCTTAGTCTGACCCCCCCCCCCCCTGAATAAATTATTTACACCTCAGTCCTTTAATGTCGCCATAGCACGTAAAATGTTAGTTCAAACCACAAATGGTACAAAGGAAAAAAAGTTCAAAAAAATATAAAAATGTGTAAAAAAAAAAAATCCTAGATTTTCAGATTCTTGGTCCTACAGTGTGGTGCAAAGACTTCAAGTAGGTGTAGAAGTTAGTCTGGGTTCACACTGTATTTTCCATCCATTTCACGGTTTCCATATAATTGATTTTAAAGTAGAGAATAACATAGTCAACTAATTTTTTTCTGTATGTAATAAGAATAATAAAAAAGATGTATTTACAGGGTTAGTTCTCCAAGATGTCTGGAACAACCCTCTCCTAATACACTGAGTGTAAGGTACCGAGAAGAATTGAGGGCAAAGGTCATAGTATTGACATTCCTCTTCTGTTCATTCACTTTGCATTTTGTTAATTGATAATAAACATAAACTATTATCTCGTCTATTCCTGAGAGCTGCTTACTGGCCGGCAGGTTTTCACACCTGCACAGTACTGTAGATGCAGGAAGGCCAGGAATGGAATCCACAAAAAACGAACGTATTCCAGGCACAGAACTTCCTCCTTGACAATGCTGGATAAAGAATAAATAAACTTCATTGTCTCACACATTTGGGGAATACATGTGCCCTTTGTTAAGTGTAAGTGATAGCGTTCCTGTTAGGAGGAACAGTATATAGGGGATGTATGGTGCTTGCAAACGTATACATTTACATATACAAAGTGGTTGCAAAGTGGTTTGTGTTATGGAGTGGGTTCATGTTAAACACATTTGCATTCATGAGAGAGCAGTTGACACTATTATGGAAAGGCTTAGTTCCAGCTTGTTAACTTTGAAAAAATTTATATATATATATATATATATATATATTTTTTTTTATAAATAAAATAAGTAATAATAATAATAATTTTTTATATATGTTAGGAACACACGCACACATTTATATATATACTGCATATATATGTATGTATATATATATTTTTTAAATTAATTGCAGTGGAGCAATGACATGTTGTAACAGATCAGGTTATCAAGACCAGCAGGAGCCCAGGGCATCATTGGCGCACTATAAGGCAATATTCACACAACGTAAGTCCAGTATTAATCGCGGCCGTTGTTGCCGATTTTCAACGGCCGTGATTAATACTGCACTTACATTGTGCTGCAGCTAGAGGGAATACACATGGTATACATACACATAGTATACGCTCCGGACGGGATCGCTAGCGGCCCCGCGAAAAACTGACATGTCAGTTTTCTGCGGCTGCTGTTCATTGAATATCGGCCGCAGAGAACCTGTCACTTCACATAGTTCCAGGCGCATCCAAATTCAGCAGAAGTTCATCCAGTTGGTACTGCAGTAACGGCCGGGATGATCTTCTCTGACACTGGCCATTCTGTGACCCAGCCGGGTCACAGAACGGCCGGTGTCTTACGCCATGTGAACATGGCCTAATGATGTCACTAGGACTCATCCGTGAGCTTCTTTGGTAAGATATTTGGATCTCAGACGACTCCTTATTGGGGAAACACGATGACTCGTCCATGACTTATAGTTTCAAAAGATCTGGATCAGTAGAATCATGGGTGGAAACTATAGTTGACAGTAATCTGGCAGACTTCCATATCAGCATTGCATAACTAATTCCTTTAAAGTAAAGACATTGCCAGGTCTTCTTATCCCGTGTCTGTCCTCTGCTCAGTGCCAATTCAGACTCGAGCTGAAGACCAGAATAATGTGAGAGAGAAAGGGATTGGTTGTTAGGAAGTGAATCCATAGCAACCAGTCTATCTCAACTTATTCTGTGGTTCTGTCTCAAAAATATGGCGCTGACAGGTGGAGCTATTTAAAGGGATTCTCCACCATTCATTCATTTTTTTTAGTCTGATCAAAAAAAATATGGTCAAGAAGGTATTCCAGTACCAAGAAATAGCAAAATCACTACTGTCCACAGTGATCAGCGAGATTGGCACTAGTCTACAGTACCTTTACCCATCACAATCAATCGAGTGGCCAGGCCGAACAAACAATTGTTGTATCATTCCTGCTGCCATTAACATTCATTGTTATCGGCGGCCCGTCTCCTGTTTATTACAGATAACTATAGATTTTACTGCCGGTCAAAAGATCCAATCAGCCGACCAGCTCAGAAATTGATCGCTAAAGCCCCTATTACATAGGGCGATCAGCTGTAGCAAGAGAGCCCTGCCAGAGCTATCACACGCGCCAACAGCAAGCGGGTAAGTGTAGGAGGGACTTAGGGGGGGGGGGGCTCCCCAGATGATCTAAAGATCGTCCAGGGAGCCCATAGGAGTAAGTGGCGGTCTGCTGCATGTCATTCATGTCAACTGATTGTTGTCTTCTATTACACAAAGCGATTATCAGCTATAATGGTTGATATTGCCCATAACAGCCGATATCGGTCAAATACGGCCGATAATTGCTTTGTGTAATAGAGCCTTAACACTTTTACTCGGGTCGATTATCAGGAGTTTCTAGGAATCGTCCCGTGTAAAAGGGCCTTTAGTTAAACAAGTCGGTATAACATCATCCTGATCCGGTGAATGAGACATAATAGATATCTATGGGAGAGGTGTCTCTTTAATATATTCTAAACAGCTTTTCACTGATGGCTAATCCCGCTCTATACAAACTGCTGACACGTCTACAGCCGGAGACACAGGACCCTTTTTATTTTTTAAAGACTTAAGTTCTCTTTAATCTCCTGTTTGTTAGACACCCTCATTCTGAAGAAAAAAAGGTCCATCTGCCTAACGCCATATGTATCCATGACGGGTAAACACAGACACGGCCGGCCGGGGATTTCACATTCTTTGGTTGACTGATCGGCACACAAATCCTTTTACTTCCAGACCGCTTTGGCCATTGAGACAGAACTGTTACTATCATCAGGGTTTAAACAATTTTTTTTTTCCAATTTTCTTTTTATTTATTTTATAATTTTTTTCCCTTTACTATTATTTAAAAGGCAAAACTGATAAATATTAATTTTTTTAAACATTAAAATGTTTTAATTCTTATTTGAACTAAGTTAAAGTTTACCTTTTTTTTATTTATTTTTTAATTTTTATAACAGATATATATTTATGTTACTCCCTACATATTTAGAAGAGCGCCAAACAACGTGACTTAAGTGAATGTGTTTGCTGATGTATTACGTGTATTTGGATATTTGAGGTATGGATAAAATTTGTTTTCCTTTATAACTGGAGCTGTTTGGTAGTTTATACATTACGCTCAATGATGGCTGTGTATGTGGAAGGGAAGGAAACAGCAGTAAATACACAGCATTATCTGCCAGATGAGCCTAGCAACAGTAGCGATTTATAATAGGTAATCCAAAAATATACGAAAGAAAGATAAGGGCACTCACCCATATATGGCAAAATTCTTCTTTATTCAAAAGATGTGCATTTTAAAAGTCCGTGCAAACATCTCTCATGCGGGCAGACCATAATAGGTCCTTATCGGGCGGTAGCCCGGGGCCCTGAGCTCCTGGGGGGCCTATAGCCACCCAAAAAGACTTCTACTTTCAGTGCTGTATTGTCTTCTGGCTACAGTTCTGCCATAATTTGCAAAAATCACTTTTTTTTTATGATATGATATTATCTATCTGTACTATGAACACCACGCTAGTGTTGCCATAGTTACAGTAGAATTGGGAGGCCCAGGCTTGGTCAACAGCCCGAGGCCTATGGTGAAGTTAATCCGCCCCTGCCTAGCAGACACACAACAGGGCTGTACTCTTTCAAATAGGAAATGTGGTCTTAGGGCAATGGCCATCACCCCTTTTAAGACAAATGTTCTTGTCATTTCACTTTTTACCTGACGTTTATTACAATGGGGGAGATATATCAAACTTGGTGTAAAGTGAAACTGGCCCAGTTGCCCCTAGCAACCAATCAGATTCCACCTTTCATTCCTCACAGACTCTTTGAAAAATGAAAGGTGGAATCTGATTGGTTGCTACGGGCAACGGAGCCAGTTTCACTTTACACCATGTTTAATAAATCTCCCTTATCAATGACTGCACAATACTGCTATTCAGTACTCAAATAACATGCCTAAATAATACCGCCATATAGTGTCATACTGTTTAGTGCTCATACAACACCGCTATATGTTTTCTGCACAATACTGCTATGCTATGTCTAAATAAAACTCCTATCGGTGTCTATACAGTGGTTTAAGGGGTTGTACCACCATTAAAAGTCCTCAGGATAGGGAATAGCTATGTAATTATAGAGGGTCTGACTGGTGGGACTCTCCGCAATCTCAAGGATCGGACTCTCAGAATGGAGCAGGAGTGCACATTAATGCTCCATTCATTCTCTATTGGAGCCACCAAGTGCAGTGCTCTGCTATATCCAGTGGCTCCAATAGAGAGTTAATGTGGTGGCGGTGCAGTCTAGTACCGAGCAGTGTGCTAGACATGAGTGCCGATCTATAGTCGTTGCTCATATCAGGCAGTAGTAAACTGCTGTGTATTGCAGCCCTAAGGTTAAATTCACATGTGGCAGATTTTTTGAATCTTATCTATTCATCTGTTTTTTTTCCCACCAAAACAACTCCATGTAAAAGAATAGAAATGATATATATTACAAATAACAAATCTGCCGCCAGTGAATAGACACTGATCTTGGTTGTTGTGACTCAGTTCTGGTGAAGATGTCCGGTCCCTGTTATTGAGATTGCCGATGTCCCAATAGCTGAGACTAGGGAATCACTTCTAATGGTGGGACAAGAGGTTGGGCTACTAGCGGCATGATGTTCCTATCTTGTGTCTATTTAATTTTGTCCTTTTATGTTTGGTGTTTAGTTGAGGGGAGAACTATCCCGCTTATGGAAGTTCCACGATTCAAGCCAGATTGTTACAACCCATTAAGTTTTGTTTCAAGAAGGTCAAACTAATTTTGCTTCGGTTTTTGGGAAGTTTTATCATTGAGCTAGTATGTAAACCTTACAGTGAACTATGTGTTCGATGTCTGTTGAGGGGTTTCATGGGATCCTATCTGTGCCATGGATATGTTACACCTCTTGCAATCCCATATGTTTGGGTTTTGCTGGCTTAAATTGCTGTGTTGTACTCTATTCTATTTTGTATTTTATTGTTTATGGAAAATCCTATAAAGAAACAATTTATGAAAAAAAATAATATGGGCTGTCCAACGGTTCCCAGGGGGCCCAAACTGGTCATATTCAAAGCAGTGCCTGCTTCGCTCACAGTTAAAGGGGTTTCCAGTGTTAGAAAAACATAGGCACTTTCTTCCAGACACAGCACCACTCTTGTCTCCAGTTTGGGTGCAGGTTTTGCAACTCAGATGCATTGAAGTGAATGGATTTTAATTGCAAACCGCACCTGAACTGGAGACAAGAGTGTTGTTGTTTGTGAAAGAAAGTCGCCATTTAAAAACGGTACCATGATTGACAAAGCGAGGAGCCACCGGCTCCCCGCTGTGCCAATCTTTCTTGTGGCTGCAGGCAACATTCTGCCCCTGGCCACAAGAGGGCGCTACCTCCCCAGTGCTGAGGTGAGGAGAAGAAGGAGACACTGGAGGATGGAACAAGCCAGGTAAGTATGTGTCTTTTTTTTTTTTTTTTTTTTTTTTTACACTGGGGGTGGCCAACTTGGGGGTAGCAGAGACCCCGTACATTTTTTTTTTTGCTAGTGAGCCCCACAAATCCTAGCTACACCCCCTTCTGTGCAATACAACCCTAAGATTAAACTCACACATGGCAGATCTGTTGCAGAAACCTTCACCTCTATCCCATTCATCTTTATGGGCCCACGTGTTTCCCGCGGAAACGACACCATTCAAATAAATAGAAATGATATATATTAAAAAAAAACAAAAAACGCCATCTATGAATAGACACTGATCTTGTTTGTCGTTTACCTTTCCCAGCGAATATTATTACAATTTTTTTCCCCACAAATAGTTAAAAAAAAAAAAAACTTTCAGAAATCCTTATAAATTCCAAATGCTTACTATAGAACATCTAAATTTAGGCACAAAGTCTAAAGATCTGATTGTTTCTATTTTTTAAGGTTATAATTCTACTAATATGTATTTGCCTTCTGACTATTCTCAGCGTGGAACATAAGGGCCGAAACGTGTGGGCGTTGGGCACAGATCAGTATGCAAAAGCAATGTCCATTCTTTTCTATTGAATTGTATAGAGGGTGGATAGGAATTTTTTCGCTTTTATGCCGCTCGCAGCTGTGAAAGAACTTGTAAGTGAATTACTTGTCTTATTAAGTCACCCTTCCAAAAATAAGTAATTTAATTGGACGACAAAGGGAGGGAAACGACTCAAAATAAACAAAGCGAGTCCTGGCAGGAAGAGAAGATGGATGGCTTTCCAGCGATAAACACCAAGATTGCATTTGACAGCAATTGGAATGAGAAAGATACTTGTAAAAAAAAGGGGCATCCCGGGACAATGATTGCTCAGGAGCCTTAGCTAATCGATCATGTGACGCTCGCTTTCGCCCAAAAACTCAAGAAGCTTTGAAGATTTTCTCGACTGATGGCTGTAAGATCTAGCACTGCAGGGCTGAAAGCGAAATCGAGGTCGACTTCAATGCCGCTCATAACTTCGTTCTGAAAAAATCTAAAAATGCTGTGAATTTTTTAAAGGGGTTTTCCAGATGTCAGTGTCAATGTAGTAAAGGAGTATACATAAGCCACAGTAAAGGGCTCCTAACAAGCTCTGGTGGACTTGAGCCTCCTATGAAGGTATGTTCACATTAAGTCTTTGGCATTGAATATGTGGAAAAATTGTTGCATCTCATTGACTTTAAAAGGGTACTTTTTTTTTTAATGCAACTGGTTTGTAAATTTATAAATTCATGTATTTTAGTACTTATCAGCTTCTGTATGTCCTGCAGGAAGTGGTGTATTCTTTCCAGTCTGACACTGTGCTCTCTGCTGCCACCTCTGTCCATGTCAGGAACTGTCCAGAGTCCAAATCCCCAAAGAAAACCTCTCCTGCTCTGGACAGTTTCTGACATGTACAGAGGCGGCAGCAGGGAACTCTGTGTCAGACTGGAAATAATACACCACTTCCTGCAGAACATACTGCAGCTGATAAATACTTGAGATTTTTTAATAGAAGTAATTTACAAATCTATATGGAGTACCCCTTTAATGAGAAATATGTGTCAGATCTTTTTCAATGGTTCACATTTTTGAGACAGATTCCATACAGTAAATCC
Source organism: Dendropsophus ebraccatus (assembly GCF_027789765.1). NCBI lineage: Eukaryota > Metazoa > Chordata > Amphibia > Anura > Hylidae > Dendropsophus > Dendropsophus ebraccatus. The sequence goes on along the minus strand of NC_091462.1, from coordinate 20,136,865 downwards.
GGTGGAGTATCACTCATGGATGTGTTCCATTCACTTGATCCATGACATATCAAACAGCTAAGGCAGTGGATTGTTCCATTTTGAAAAGACTCAATGTGAACATAGCCTCATTTTTTATAAGAAGGGGACATTATGGGGAAAGGCCTAATATACTTACTTTACCTAAATTAAATGAAAGAGTCCACCAAGGCATCTTGGGTATCCCAGGACCTGAGCCCGTCACTTCTCATGCCACCAAAGATGATGATGACATCACATGCAGATATCGTTGTATAATGTGTGTACATTGTCAGAGACCATTAGACGCCTCTAGTATGTTGGGGCCACATTACATTAGTAGCAGCAGCAGCAGCAGTATGTATAGATGTATATGTGTGGATCTTGTGGTGAAGATGGAATAAGTTGGCAATACAAAGTGGAACCTAACTACATACTGGGAGGACCACCTAACTACTGTGGGGACCTACCCACCTACTAGGGGAAATACATACTAAGGAGGAGCCACCAATCTTCTGGGGAGACCTATTCTCTGGGGGACCTAATTTCTTAATAGAGGGACCATCTAAGACCTAACTAACCACTTAATGGGGGAGATCTAGCTTTTTAATGAAGGGGCCCAACTGCCTAATGGAGTGATATACCTACCTATCTCAACCAACCCACCCACCCACTTACACACTCTTGCTTGATGAGGCACAAAAGTGGGTCACTATTATTATAAAAGGTATCAAGGTGTCAATATAAGAATTTGGTGTAGAAGGGCCAGACTAGCCATCGTTCATCACGGGAAAATGCCAGATGGGCCAGTACCCTCTGTGGGACGGTCCTGTCTTCCTCCTAGTCCAGCGTCTGCCTCCCCCCTTCCCAGCAGGAAGACAGAAGTGGCCCAATGCAGCCGTGCATCACTCCAGGGCCGTCCTAGGAATCCAGGATGCCTTGCCTGGGTTCCCGGGTGAATGCCACATTCAGTTGTGTGTGCCCCTATAAAATGCATCCAATTGAGTACTGGCGGCCAGGACTTCCAGCTCAGGGATTGTCTTTGACATGGTGGAGCATTTGAGTGATACTATAAGCAAGTTTGTGTAGATGAGTTAAAGCTTAAAAAGTGAGGAGTTTAAGACATTTGTTTAGCAAGTCATCATGGCGGTCTAGGCTGAATGGAGAAGATAGGAAAATGGACACATCTGTGTGGTGTATCCCCGGTGATGTTGGTCGGAGGAGCGGCCGGTCACTTGCTAGGTGTTGTAGTGTGACACCACTCTGGTGGTGGATGGCCGAGATTCAGCCTGTCCTTGGTAGGTTGTCATGTGACGCCAGTGCCTGGTGGGCACACAGGTGTAATGGCATGCCTGCTTTTAGTTTGGAAGGCCGGTTGTACCTTTTTCCCCTGTGGTCAGTGTCCTGCCACATTGCTACGGGGTCTCTTGGGGGTTATGTCACAGATGGCCAGAGTGGTGTAATGACCCTCCCGGATAGTGGGACCCGCCACCCACAGAAAGGGGAGAATGTACCAAGGTTGCGGTGTGTGCTGTGTCAGTGGTGGCGAATAATTACATTGAAATAAAGTTGAGTTGGTTTCCTACTTGTAAATGTGCAGCAGGTAATACAGAAGTGACAGTATAAGGTTTCTTTAGTTAGTGCAGTGTAAGAGATAGTCGTGTTGGTTAAGTTGTGTTAATACAAGAAGTAAAGTAGCAGAGAGGAGGATGCCATGAGAGTCTCAACCCATGTAGTAGTGTGCTCTGCCGGGATGTTGGGGGATGAGGTAGAATACTTGTAAGAAGAATAAGAAGAAGAATAAGAAGAACACCTGTGCCCATGTATTGACCTTTGACTTCAGTCTTCACACCACCTTATGCCCACTAGACTCAGCTGAACCTTCCTAATGGGTGACACAAGCCCCAGACCTTGTTACCTGGTATGAGCGGAGTGCTGAGGGTTCCCTTGCTGACACCCGCGCTGCGAGACCGAGTTCATAGGCTACAGCAAATTTGCTCTGTCCGGATTAGTTCCTGGCTCTGTGGCTCTGTTATGGATACTGTCTTGCACTGTGACTTCTCCTTGTCCTCAGTGTGGGTTGAGGTTATCTCTGGCTAGTCCTCTCTTAAGAGGAGTTTAACAGTGCATAGTGCTTTAGAGCAGTGCTTCTCAAACTGTGAGGCGGGCCTCACCAGTGAGGCGCCCCCTAGTTGCTGGTGAGGCGCAGCTTGGGAGGCAGTTCTCACAAAAGTGACCATAAGCTGCACAGTCCTTTCCCTGACTCCAACAATCTCTGCTTTAGGAACATTTTTGACTCATTTTGTACTTATTTTATGTTATACAGAGATTAGGAGACAAATGGAGGGTAGACTGAGCAATAGTTTTTATATTTGCATGGACTTCCACCACAAATGATGAGGCCTCAGCTTTCCCTTGGTCAGTCTGGTGAGGCCCAGGCATCATTTTATCTGTTGGGTGAGGCTCCAGTAAAAAAAGTTTGAGAAGCACTGCTTTAGAGTGTTACTTGTAAAGAAGTTGGTGACAGTGTGCTGTCTTGCGTCCTTACCATGCAAGTTACTGACTGACTGACTCGTTGGTACGGGGATCTGGCAGAGGGCCAGGGCCCAAATAGGATCACTGTGGAGAGCTATCTGGCTCGCGTCCTTTCTCCACAACGTCCAGAACGAAAGACTCTTGCTCCTCCTCCACCCATGTGACTAACTTCCTCCCCAGCATGTAAGGTGCGCTGCGAGTGGGTGAAAAATTGCAATAGAAGAAGAAAGGAGGGAGATGATAGGAGAGAAGAAAGCAGAAATCCTACTGGTCCACAGATTCTGGTGACACATAGAAACAATAAGCCTTGGCGATCCTTCAGCTGTGCAGCTTCCACATACATATACATAATACGGCAACATCTAGTGGCTTTAAGTACTACTTTTATAACAATAATAATACAATAAGTACAGACTTTTGTGAAGGGTGTATATAACTGCAACACCCCTAGTGGGACACCACATCTGTAGAATCAGTCAGTTTCCATGTGGATCCAGTGAAGTTTTTTTTTAACCATGTTTCATCCACATGTAAAATCAACAGCTATTACAGAAAATGTGCCCGTCTTCATGGGAGTGTATGGGAAATGGCAGCTACCTTCCCAATAGCTGATGCCCCCCTCCCTCTTCCCGGTAAGACTGGCTACTTCTAGAGGTTTAATACTCGGAGTCAATATTACCATTGTTTACATTAAAAATTGCAACAGCAAAAAAATTTCTTTGATTTTTTTTTCTTAAATCCTAATATGTTTAATTCTCTACCGTAAATGTATAATGTTCCCTTGACGGACAGAGTTTAGACAATCCTCCCGCAGTGTTTAGTGCCTGGTGTTCTGTTCCTGTAGTCGCCGTATATATATATATATTCCCTTACTACATAAATAAAGAGTCCTGCAGAACTTAGTGTGTGTGTGTTTTTTATTTGGGGAGGTGTTTAGATGTCTGTTCAGGTTGCACGCCCGCGTAATCTCCGCACAGATGTCCCCATAGAGCTGCATTAGCTGTGTAATATGGAAAATTGTGTTTGCAGTTTGTATATTGAATCCTGTCAATGTATTAAAAAAAAGAGCTCGGATTTCCAATAAATGCGCTGAAAACATATGCTTTTACTTGACAACTGATGGGGAACAGAATGAGAAGCGGGGCAGGTGGTTAAAACATGTGCTCTTGGTTAGTAGGAACACAAGGCCAGGGGGGAGGGGGGTTGGGGGGCTCAGCTGGGTGTGTTTGACGAACAGAAGACCACCAGTGAAAACATTCACATTCAGCGGGATTTCGGTTAGCCTTGTCTTGAAGGTGGCACCTAGTAATTAGGTTACTGGTTTTTGGATTCGGACTTTGTTATGTCTTGCATTGGTATTGAGTCTATTGTAGATATCTTCTTGTACATAAATTTTCTGGTGCATATAGATATAGATGAGGAACCTTCGGCCCTTCAGCTGTTGCAGGACTACAATTCCCATCATGCCTGGCTAGCCAAAGCTTTAGTTCTATTTAAAAATCTCCAGTCTTCCAGTACTTTTCAGCTGCTGTATGTCCTACAGGAAGTGGCGTATTTGTTTCCAGTCTGACACAGTGCTCTCTGCTGCCACCTTTGTCCATGTCCGGAACTGTCCAGAGCAGGAGAGGTTTTCTATGGGGATTTGCTGCTGCTCTGGACAGTTCGGGTATGTTCACACTGAACAAATCAGGCGGAATTTCATGGCGGAACTTTCGGCCGCGGAATCCTGCCGTGCTCACTGTTTCATTGCCCATCTATGGGAGAGCATGCTCTCCACTGCCGCGGATCTCCGCTCAAAGAAGTGACATGTCATTTCTTTGAGCAGAGAGGAGAGGAGGCGGACGTGCGTGCTCTCCCATAGATGGGCAATAACACACTGAGCACGGCAGGATTCCGCGGCCGAAAGTTCCGCCGTGAAATTCCGCCTCATTTGCTCTGTGTGAACATACCCTTCCTGTCATGGACAGAGGCACAGAGAGAACTGTGTCAGACTGTAGTAATTTATTGTTTTAGTGTAGGGGGAAATAGTAGGGTTCTTCAGTGAAAAAATGTTGCTATCAACTGGTGTCAGAAAGTTATATAGATTTGTAAATTACTTCTATTATAAAATTTCAAATCTTCAAGTACTTATCAGCTGCTGTATGTCCTGCAGGAAGTGATGGTTTTTTTCCAGTCTGACACAGTGCTCTCTCATGTCAGGAACTGTCCAGAGCAGTGCAGTAGCAAATCCCCATAGAAAACCTCTCCTGCTCTGGACATTTCCTGACATGGACAGAGGTGGCAGCAGAGAGCACTGTGTTAGATTAGAAAGAATACACCACTTCCTGCAGGACATACAGCACCTGATAAGTACTGGAAGACTGGAGATTTTTAAATAGAAGTAAATTACAAATCTATATAACTTACTGACACCAGTTGATTTCCAAATTTTTTAGTTGGAGTACCCCTTTAACTCTAATACTCTAATACTTTTACACTCATGGCTGGTGGTGTATAAGAGTCATCTATTGGCGTTACTCCGCAGAAGGTGCTGTTTTGTAATTCACATCTGTTAGCAACAAATTAGTCGGGTAATGGATGACATGATGCTTGGTAATGTAATATCTGTCAGCTACGAGGCTGGCGTCTTATTTGTAGAAGAATATAAATCCCTTTGAAACCTCCAATCTATTTCTGTATGGGATGAATCTAAAGCAAATGAAGACACTGATTTCCCTAGTCCCCCAAACCCCACCAGACGCTGACATCTTGTCATCCTCCTCCCATCTCCCAGCTGGTGACTTGTCCAAATATTTCCCAAATTCATTCAAAACTTCTTTTCTTATTGATAAACTATTTAAAATATCACTTGTATTTTTTTTTTAATTCCCAAATCCCTGTTTGATAAACTCTCAATTAAAGGGGTAGTTCACCAAAAATGTTTCTCTTTCAAATAAATTGGTGTCAGAAAGCGCCAAAGATTTGTAATTTACTTCTATTGAAAAATCTACGGTCTTCCAGTACTTATCAGCTGCTGTATGTACTGCATATTCTTTTCAGGAGAGGTTTTCTATGGGGATTTGCTGCTGCTCTGGACATTTCCTGACATGGGCAGAGGTGGCAGCAGAGAGCACTGTGCCACACTGGAAAGAATACACCACTTCCTGCAGGACATACAGCAGCTGATTTTGTAGTAAATTACAAATATCTGGCACTTTCTGGCACCAGTTAAATTAAAAGAATTTTTTTCGTGAACTATCCTTTTAATAATTGACTATTTTTCTTATTAAGGGTGCCTTTACATACACCGGATCCGCAACGCATTTCAAAATCCACTGTGGATCCAGTGTCAGTGCATCCCTATGAGAATACATTCTCGCAGCGGAATTGTCATCCCACTGCGAGTATGTAAGTTAACCCCTCGGCTGCCAGAGCAAACATCACCTCCTCCCCTCTCCGGCTTGCTTCGGGTTGCTGCAGAGACACTTGAGAGAAAGAGGTAGTGGTAGCTGTGCTTGTAAAGTTGAGAGTTTGGAGTAGAGTGGAGCAGCGGAAGACTTGAAACTGAGAAGTTAACTTGTACCTGTGTTTAGACTGTGTCTGACCACCTTTTGCCCTACAGTGTCGAGTTTCCCATCCTAATAGGGTGATACAAGCCCCAGTCGTGGTTACCTGGGTGAAGTTAAGTGCCGAAGCCTTCCCAGTGTCACCTGCACTGCGAGATAGGATACGTAGACCCTCTGGTAGCTTTGTCTTATGCAGGCTAGTTCCTCTGTGTTGTAGGATACTGCCCAGCACTTTGTAGATTGGTTCTCAGTGTGGGCTGAGATAATTCCCGACTTTCTCCCTATAGTCTAGCACTGAATAGTGGATATAGTTGATAGACTGAAGAAACTAAGGGGGAGATTTATCAAACTGGTGTAAAGTAAAATTTTATTAATTGCCCCTAGCAACCAATCAGATTCCACTTTTTATTCCTCACAGATTCTTTGAAAAATGAAAGGTGGAATCTGATTGGTTGCTAGGGGCAACTAAGACAATTCTACTTTACACCAGTTTGATAAATCTCCCTCTGTGTCTCTGATTGCTTCATACACGTGTGTCTTAACCAGTGGTGGATTAAATGTACCCTGGGCCCCGGGCTGTCCACCCAACCTGGGCCCCTAACCCGCCCCCCCCCCCCCCCATAAACATATTGCAGTTACATCCAGTGACTCACCGGGGGCGTCTTCTCCGATCAGAGTCTGTCACCTTTTCTTTTTTTCTCCATCCAGCCTGGGCCACCTTCAGCCCGGGCCACCTTGAAGTCTTCTCCTGGCTGTGCATCTTCTCTCCAGAATCTGCCAGACAAATATTTTAGTCTCCAACACATACAGTAGTTAGGTCCCTTGTACCCCTATATAGTAGTTACACCCCTCCGTACCCCTATCTGGTTACCCCCTCTGTGCATCCATAGTTGCTCCTCCAGTTATATACAGCCCTCCTGTGCGCTCCCCCATTAGTATATAGACCCCCCCCATGTGTTCCCCCAGTAGTATATAGCCCCCCTTTGCGCTCTCCCCAGTAGTATATAGACCCCTGTGTGCTAACCCAGTAGTATATAGCCCCCCTGTGCGCTATCCCCAGTAGTATATAGCCCCCTGTGCGCTCCCCAGTAGTATATAGCCCCCCTGTGCGCTCCCCCAGAAGTATATAGCCCCCCTGTGCGCTCTCCCCAGTAGTATATAGCCCCCTGTGCGCTCTCCCCAGTAGTATATAGCCCCCCTGTGCGCTCCCCCAATGATATATAGCCCCCCCGTGCACTCCCCCAGAAGTATATAGCCCCTAAGCGCTCCCCCAATAGTATATAGCCCCCCTGTGCTCTCCCCCAATTGTGCTCTCCCCCAATAGTATATAGCCCCCTTGCTGTGCTCTCCCCCAGTAGTATATAGCCCCCCGTGCACTCCCTCAGCAGTATATCGCCCCCTGTGCTCTCCTCAGTAGTATAAAGCCCCCCTGTGCTTTCCCCCCAATAGTATATAGCCCCCTGTGCTCTCCCCAATAGTATATAGCCCCCTGTGCTCTCCCCAATAGTATATAGCCCCCCTGTGCTCTCCCCAATAGTATATAGCCCCCCTGTGCTCTCTAACAATAGTATATAGACCCCCTGTCCTCTCACCCAATAGTATATAGCCCCCTTACTGTGCTCTCCCCCAATAGTATATAGTCCCCCTGTGCTCTCCCCAATAGTAAATGGCCCCCTGTGCTCTCCCCCAATAGTATATGCCCCCCTGTGCTCTCCTCAATAGTATATAGCCCCCCCCCGTGATCTCCCCAATAGTATTTAGCCCCCTGTGCTCTCCCCAATAGTATGTAGCCCCCCTGTGCTCCCCCCAACAGTATATAGCCCCCTGGGCTCTCCCCCCAATAGTATATAGCCCCCTTGCTGTGCTCTCCCCCAAAAGTATATAGCCCCCTTGCTGTGCCCTCCCCAATAGTATATAGCCCCCCTGTGCTCTCCCCAATAGTATATAGTCCCCCTGTGCTCTCCCCAATAGTATATAGACCCCCTGTGCTCCCCCCAACAGTATATAGCCCCCCCTGTGCTCTCCCCCCAATAGTATATAGCCCCCTTGCTGTGCTCTCCCCCCAAAGTATATAGCCCCCTTGCTGCACCCTCTCCCCAATAGTATATAGCCCCCTTGCTGTGCTCCCCTTCCCCCATATAACATAAAAAAAAAAACCTATTATACTCACCTGGGTCCAAGCGTTCCTCTTCTCTTCCTTCTTGTGGCCGCACAGTAGCGGTCACAAGAGGCTGCACTCCCCTTACCTGCTGAAGCGCAGCAGCGGGCGGGGGCCTGAAGGGGATGCACACCACAGCAGGCACAGCACAACCATCAGGGGCCCGCTGGGCCCCGAAAGTGATGTGCTGCCGTGTAGCATCCTTCATACCAATAATGTGCCGCCCGAACCGCCCACATTATAATCCGCCACTGGTCTTAACCAACTCACTAACACACTGAACACACACTGAACTGACTTCCTGTCCGCACAGGGCTAACTAACTACTTCCCCAGGGGCTGTGTGTGTGTGTGTGTGTGTGGAGGGCAGTTATAGGTAAAGGAAGAGAGAGTATCTCCTATAGGTCCTCATAGAACACATGGTACAGTAACAACAGTAACCCTTTGCTTACTTCAGCTGTGCAACACATAACTGAGTTTAAAAGTAACACTGACACCTAGTGGTGAAAATAGAGAATGCTACCTTCATCACCCCTTAACTGGAGAGATAACTTTACGACAGGTGCTTAGGGCACTTAACTGTGGGACACCACATTATCACATCTTCTGACCCCTGTGATTGTTTTAGTTCTGTGATTTAAAGGGGATTTAAAATTTCCAGTTAGAATTTCCAGTCAGGACAGCACAAAAGGAGCATTACACGCCCCAGTATTAGGTCCCCAGTATATTACACGCCCCAGTATTAGGTCCCCAGTATATTACACACCCCAGTATTAGGCCCCAGATATTACACACCCCAGTATTAGGTCCCCAGTATATTACACAGCCCAGTATTAGGTCCACAGTATATTACACATCCCAATTTCAGGTCCCCCGTATATTACACCCCCCTGTTTCAGGTCCCCAGTATATTACACAGCCTACTCAGAGCAGGCTGAGACTCAGAGATAGCACTCTACTGACTGACAGTACATACTGGTAGTTTGTACCCATATGATGCAGCTGCACCTCATATCATCATACTACTACCCCTTCATCCTACTGCTCCTCCAGCATCATACTACTACCCACTTCCTCCTCCTGCCCCTCCATCATCATATTACTACCCCTTCATCATCCTACTTCCCCTCCATCATCATACTACTACCCCCTTCATCCTCCTGTCCCTCCATCATCATCATCATCATCATCATACTACTACCCACTTCATCCTCCTGCCCTTCCATCATCATAGTACTACCCCTGTAATCCTCTTTCCCCCTCCATCATACTACTATCCCCTTCATCCTCCTGCCCTTCCATCATCATAGCACTACCCCTCTAATCCTCCTGCCCCTCCATCATCATACTACTTCCTCCTTCATCCTCCTCCTGTCCCTTCATCATTATACCAGTACACCCTTCAGCATCCTCTTGTCTGTTCATTTGTATTTAAAACAAACAAACAAAAAAGCTATACTTACCTCACCAGTATGGTTCCCTCTAGTCCCCCAGGGACTCCTCTCCCTGCTCTGCAAGAGGAACATCACTCACGCTGGAAGGGGCGGGGCTTTCCGGGACATACCCAGGACATGGTTTTGCCGGGGCTGACTCCTCAGAATCGGGACAATTGGCAACTATGCATGTTTGATAAATCTCCCCCTTAGTGTTTTTAAAAGCGAGGGGTCCAACCCTATCTAAAAGTCATGTCTCCCCTCACGGCCCAGGATGGAAAGTCAGGTCAAACACAGTCAAACATAGTTGAAAAGTTTATAAAACTTTTATGTACAACCAAACTTCTAAACCTCTCTTGACGTGGATCTCCCGCCTAGACGGGAACACGTGTCGCTTCTGACCCCATGAACTGTGGCATATAACATGGCAGGAGGCGCGAATGAAGACTAGTGACATCACGGCAATAATCTGGGTTTGCACTAGTGACCTCTCTATAAGGGACAGATGCACTTTAAACCCTTAAATGACTGGAATGCCTGAGGAATTATGGCGCAGCGTCCAATAAAGTCTGTCGTTAAATATTTGAGATGGCTTCTAAGAATAGTCGGGCACATTTCAGAAAAATTCTGCGTACGGCACAAACTAATATTTGCCTGTGCTTTGCTCTCTATGGTACATTGCAGACGCACAAAGGAAGATTCCAGCTCGGCTGATGGCAATGAAATATTTTTTTGAAGCAGAAAATGTGAGGTGGCAGCGTCTCCGGCGCTCGGCGCGTTTCATTGTGGGAGCTGTGAACCGGTTGACACAGGTGCAGCTAAAGTACTTACCTGCTGTTTATTCTGTCATTTTGTTGACTTGTCATTGTGACCCCATTGTCACCATCTAAACCCGTGAGGTTTATTCCTATTGTTTTATTCATAGTCAACACTTAGGTTTATTCACTTTGGGGGAGACGTAATATGGGCTGGTATGACAGGACGGCAGGGGTCCTTTGAGGTTATTTAGATCTGACATAGTATTAAAGGAGTACTCCAGTGAAAATCTTTTTCTTTCAGATCAACCGGTGTCAGAAAGTTATATAGATTTGTAATTTACTTCTATTTAAATATTTCAAGTCTTCCAGTACTTATCAGCTGATGTATGTCCTGCAGGAAGTGGTGTTTTCTTTCCAGTCTGACACAGTGCTCTCTGCTGCCACCTCTGTCCATGTCAGGAACTGTCCAGAGCAGGAGAGGTTTTCTATGGGGATTTGCTACTGCTCTTGACAGTTCCTGACATGGACAGAGGTGGCAGCAGAGAGCGCCATGTCACACTGGAAAGAAAACAACACTTCCTGCAGGACATACAGCAGCTGATAAGCACTGGAAGGCTGGGAATTAAATCAATATAACTTTCTGACACCAGTTGATTTAAAAGAATTCTTTTTCCTGGAGTACTCCTTTAAAGGAGTTGTCCAGGATTACGCATATGGCTGCTTTCTTTTAAAAACAGTGCCACCCTGCCCACAGGTTGGGTGCAGTATTGCAGCTTAGCCCCATTCACTTTAATGGAGTCAAGCTGCAGCTGTACAAGAAACCTGTGGACAGGTGTGCTGCTGTTTTGAGAAGAAGGCAGCTATGTTTTTCAAATCCTGTAGAGCCCCATTTAAAGGGAAGATTCACACCCATCTATGTCTTAAAAAAATCTAAGCATTAAAGTGGATATCCAGGATTAGGATAAGCACAGCTACAGTACTTTCTTGCAAAAACAGCCTTTAGATCATCTGGAGAGCCCATTAAGAAAATGGGGGAAAAAATAAATAAAATAAATTGCAAACAAGCACCTCCTCCCCTTCCAGGTGATTTACCATTATTTATTGGTAATAACATTGCCCATTTAATAATGGTGTTTAAACGCTGAATGACTCCTTTAAATGTGTTCTCTTTAGTGTTTACATCAGTTGACTCCTTAAACTATCACTATCTTTATAACTTTCAAAATCTAAATCTACTGTAGATGTGATATAAAGCAAGTTTGCAAATTTACATTCATAATTTTTTTTTGTTATCATGGAAAACACTGCACTTCCTGTTTTCAGTCAGAAAACAGGAAGTCCAGTGTTTCCCAGGTTATCTGAGCGCTCACAGAGAAGGCAGTCATGTGAGTGATAGACACACTGAGCCGTGACTCTCTGTACTGGCCGGAATTGCTCTGTTTAGTCTGTTTTTTTCAACCAGCACAAGTCTAAAAATCTGCCTTCAGGAGACTGGACCTGGATACAGGTAAGTATAGCTGTTATATAGCTGCCTTCAGGAGACTGGACCTGGATACAGGTAAGTATAGCTGTTATATAGCTGCCTTCAGGAGACTGGACCTGGATTTCTGGTAAGTTCAGCTTTGTTTTACAGCAGGATAACAACAATAAAATAATGAATGTATATTGCAAACTTGCTTTATATCACGTCTACTGTTGATTGAGATTTTAAAAGTTATATTTTAAATGCCTGATAATGGTGATCCCTTCATTGCCTGCCTCAGATGCACCCATGAGTTTGTTGACAGCAAGCAGAGATCTTAAAACCAGGGCAGATCTCTCTATATAAAACGACATAACTCTCCAGTTTATTATAACTAAGATTTAGTGTATTATAACATAAGGCCCTGTTTTTCTGCTTGTACTTTTGCTCCTTTTTCGTTACTCCTATAAAGTTTTTTTTTTTTTAGAACATTGTTCAGCTGCTCCATCCATCTGGATCTGTGTTTGCAGTGAGTACGCGTCGCAGTAACTTTTCTTGTGTGCTTGTTTATCCTGGGGATGGTGAGAGTTTCTTCTGTTGACCGATATCATCCACCGCAGCGATCTGTCAGCGCGTGCCTGAAGAATGGATGTTTGCACTGAAATAGCCTTTTCTTCCTGTAAAGAAAGCAAAGCTCAGGTATTGCCTGATCTTACATGAAACCTCGAAGAGGTGGGAGGACAGACAGTTTTTTTTTTTTTACATAAAAAAGGAGACTTTTCAACACGTTATCGGTCATGAAGAGACTTGTCCTACGCGATGGATAGATCTGGAAATTAATGTAGGCTTTGCACAGCAAGCCTTTGATGTCATGGCGTGATTACCTCGGGCGTATTAATGATAGATGATTATTTTTGCTAATGACCAACCTAGCACGGAAGCAAGGAAATGACATTCCAGATGCGGCTCTCGAGGATCGGTAGCCTCCTAGGAAATTCATACCTTGTAGGAATGGAAGCCATCAGCTGTCAAGCCATAATGAGCTTTGCTATAGGGACACATCCTTGTGGTTTACATTGTGTTCTACCCATCTATAACAGACCCGAGGCCTGAGGGTCTCACAGACATTGCAGGTAGAGAGTCCTGACATAAATCAGGTTAAAGAAGCATTCCACATTATTTTATTATTTGTCCCCCGGCAGCAGGCTGGTGCATATACTTACCAATGGTGATCAGTGTGGCTTTGTCCCCATCCTATAATACTGTTCAATTCTTGTGCACAGTCATGTCACAGCTCCTCAGATCCCTCTTCTTTCTCCAGGGCTATTGAAGGCCGGAAGTTGGGATCTCCAATGCATATCTGTTGGGCTATGTTCACACACAGTGGTACGTAATAGGTAGAGACAAAAATGCAGTACTCTAGGTCAGCGACATACAGAGGTGCTTAAAAACATCCAATATAAAAGAGATCCAAAATTTAATTGGGTACATACAAAATGAGGCATTTTTATCCCCTTCATCAGATCTAGAAAGTGCATAACAAACACTACAAACTTGCAGATATAAATAGACTGAAAAACAAGCCAAAAGGGGTGAGCTATGACATCATAGTAAACAAATGAACAAAACAGGAGAATCAAAACGGACGTTATTTGCCATTAAATGGCGGCCTCCACTAAATTTCATCAGTGTGTATATATAGCCTTTGTGTTTTCAATCCACTGTTGGTTTTGGTTGAAAAATACTGACCAAAATACTGAGCAAAAATAATGTGTGGGAACATAGGAATATAGCCTTAGAGCGATCTCATAGATCTCATAGGTTGTGTGAGGTATGAGCAAGGGGGGGATCACAAAAGGAGGTCACTTGAGGATCGAAGGTTGCGTGAGGTCAGAGACGTACAGAGGGGACAGGTTGTGGATGGCCTTGTAAGTCATGGTCAACAATTTAAAGCCAACACGTTGGGTAATGGGGAGCCAGTGAAGGGATTGGCAGAGGGGAGAGGCAGAGGCAAAGCGAGGGGAAAGGTGGATTAGTCGGGCAGCAGAGTTAAGGATAGACTGGAGGGGAGCAAGGGAGTTAGATGGAAGGCCAGAGAGGAGGAGGTTACAGTAGTCCAAGCAGGAGATAATGAGAGCATGTACCAGCAGTGTTGTGGAGTCAGGGGCAAGTTGTGGTGTGTATTTGCCGTGGCCGGGGTAACTGGAACTGGTGTTGGGCCTGAAGGTGCAGCGGTAGAAATAAGTAGAGTCCCAGTTTAAACTACTTTCAAACTTTACTTGAAAAAGGTTTCTAAGAGCAAAACAGTTACAGACAGTGCTCAGGTACTTAGTGCAAAAATAATCAGCAATAACGCTCCAACAGTTATATAGGTGAGTTGATAGAAGAAACAGTAAGGTAACAGGTGTCAGGGACCGGATAGGAGGGCCCTTGCCCAATGTACTATGTACTCTGCCAGGGTGTGAAGTGTCTCTTTAGTGTTTGAAGAAACCCTTGTACTCACGTATGGATAGTGTCAGTTATCTCACCTAACCACCTTCAGTGTCGGTTTTCCATCCTACTGGGGTAGTACGAGTCCCAGGTCTCTACTCTGGGTGGAGCTGGCTTAAAGAACCCTTCCTACAAAGCTGACTGTCTGACAGTAGAGAGCAGCTTGCTGGCACTGTGCTCTACTGCAGGTCCAGTCTTGAGTTATAACTGTTTTAGCTGTTTGATCCACGGCGTAGGGAGGGGTGAAGACTCCCTTGTCTCCGGTTTCCCTAGGGGTCTTGTCTAGTGACCCATAGTGGTTGGGTAACTAGTGGCAGGAACAACTATAAACATGTCCTGCCTGGCCTGTATCCAGACACTAACTAACTAACTAACTAACTAACTAACTAACTAACTAACTAACTAAGTAACTAACCAACCACAAAAGGGAAAATAGCTACTATAAAGGGAAGTGTGCGTAGCTAGACCTAAGTGCAGCTGTGCTGTGAGAGTATGACATCTAGTGGTTGGAGTAAGGAACAACGGCCTCCTGCCCTTACCTGTGGCACTAGAATGATGAACTTTTACCAAGGTGTAAGAAGAAGAAAAGAAAACATGTAGTGGGATTCTACACATCACCATGTGCATTAGTTATATGTTATGATATCACTACATACATTATCCCTGTTTATTAGAAAGGACAAAATTATCCTTTACATGTTCTAAACTTGTTGCTAAAGATGGGGATGGTGGAATGGGGCCCGATTTTGTTCTGTTAGGGGAGCCCATGATTACTTTCACACTCCTGATCAGATCTCAACTTCTTTCTATTGTACCCATAAAATGGTGGCACCCTAATAAAGTAAGAGTTCTTTTGCAGGCCATATCTTGAGTGATTTACAACATTTAAGCTATACAGCAACCTTGCTGGAGTGTTTCACTAATGCAATGGTCTATACAATATTGTATTTGTGTCTATTAGTCTAATTCTACATGAAAAGTGCGATCCCTGTATTAGCGCAATGTTTTCCATGTAACGCACAGGAACACTGTGAGTAAATAAGCCAAGAGATGTTTGTAGGTCTCCGAAGCTTTCTAAGCTGAGTCTTTCTCATTCTCCTTATATCAATACACAATTCCGAGGCGTGAAATGGACTGTTTAGGATTTTAAGAGAGAATGTAAATGTGCTTAATGAGCCTCAAGGGATTTGTGGGCCGGCTGGGGAGAAAAACCTTTTAGGAGCAGATGCAGACAAAAGTATTAGATTTCAGTCTCCTGGCCTGCAGGAGCAAAAAAAAAAATCAGACATGAAGAAAGTGAATTGTGGAACCCATATGGTGCATGTGCCTGAGCTTACAATCCGAAACAATATCAGCATGTTTACGTGCTCTAATTCATTTAGGAAAATGATGTTAAGGAGATCAGGCATTGGACATGAAAACAGTAATTGGGAACTGAATCCATCATGGAAGTCATTACACTGGGCTTTATTGGCTGAGGGCACGTTGCCTTGGTAGACCTTTATCTGTTTTGATTGAGCTGTAGCAGAACCCTATCCCCAATGTAATCTGTACTGTGCTAAACTATTTAGTGAAGAGACAATATGAGAAGTGGCAATAGCCACTACACCGATATTCCCCTCATAGAATGCTCATATAGGGGTAGATAATAGTATTATATAGGAGCTCTGCAGTTCATATAAGAGATTGCTGTTACATCCAGTGACTCACAGGGGGCATTTTCTCTGATTGGTGTTGTTCTCTTTCCTTTTTTTTTTTTTTTTTTTACATCTGACTCCTTCAACTGCAACTTGTCTCCGCAGAGTAAGGTACTCCATTAGTGTATCCTATAGTAATAATGTCCTCACTTATAATACTCCAACTGTGCTCCCAACTCACTTAAAATGCCCCCTGTGTCTCCATATTATAATGCCCCTGAGCCTCCATATAATAATAATATTAATCATTTTTATTTATATAGAGCCAACATTCAGCAGCATTTAACAATTCTGGTGGTATATACATAGAAAAAATTACAAAGCTATGTTCACACTAAGTAAAAAAAAAAAAGAGAGAAAAGGCATCTATTTTTTTTTTTTTTTGACGTT